>NW_013952624.1:134302-145330 GCF_001266775.1 Austrofundulus limnaeus
GATAGATAGATAGATAGATAGATAGATAGATAGATAGATAGATAGATAGATAGATAGATAGATAGATAGATGTTAACACAGAGATAAACAGCAGTGACTGACATGTAACAGAAGTATTTTCAGTGATTTACCGGTTTGTTTGCGGGGCTTTCGGGGGTCTCAGTGCCAGCTTACAGAGTTAAACTCTTCCTTTAGTCTTTTATCCTCTCCTCGGTGGATCAGGAGCTCCACAGTTTGAAAGCGGGAACAGCTGCTTCCCACAGAACTCCATCAGTTCGGTGCAGGGAGGGGTGGGGGTGGGGGATCTACCGTTCCGGAGTGAGGATGACCTCGGCTGTTTAAAGATGACAGAGAAGTTTTTGAGTGGAATGTTTTTTTTCTTTTAGCACGTCTGTTGGAGCAAACCCAAAGACCCCCCCCCCCDCACACCACCACCACACACACACACACTTCATCAACCCACATTTTCCTGATCGATGCAAAACCCATCACACGCTCTTATTGATTACAGCGAGGCTGTGTCACCAGAGGCCTCAGGACAGACTCTGTTTCCCCCTACAGTCTTTTGAACAAACAACCAAAAAAAAAAAAAGGAAAAATAAGAAGAAATTCTAAATCTGAACATTTTCTTTTCATGTCACTCCTTATCAGAGTCATGGGACCAAAGGGCGATTGGTTTAATGACGGAGCCGTGCATTGGGAATGAAGCGTCTGATCAATATTTTGGCATTTAATGTACTTTCCTGCAGTGGAAAACCAGAATATTCCTGCTGATCTGATTAAGACATCCAGACATAATCAATAGAGGAGATGTGTTTATGTTTTTAATGAGGCAGACGGGGGGACGACTTATGTTCGGTTTCACATTCCAGTTGGATAAAGGAGTGAACTTTAATTAAATAAATATATCTGCTGCTCCCTTTCTTCTGTAATAAATGAAACGTTCTTCGACTAGAACTAAATTTTGGTTGAAGCTATTGCAATGAGAATACTGGATTGGATTTTCTTTGTGTAATATTTATTGTTTTGTGTATTTTTAAGCCACCTGGTGGGCCTGTGGAGGAAGAAGTTTAAGCTTTTATGATTGGTTGGCGAACATTTCCTGTTTTTCATTGTCAGCAAAGTATTCCCCACCACTGTCTCCCCGAACGCTACAAATATGGTCTTAATTTAACAGGAAAAACAGCTGAACAAAAGCAATTCGGTTCATATTTTTAAATGAAATAAAGTAAGCAGAGCAGAAATCTCAGGAAGTGTAAACCAGGTCACAGATTTGTGCAATCAGCAGCTTGTTCTGTAACAGTTGAAAGAAATGCACAGCTGTTATCTGTCAATAAATAGTAATTATATACTGTGTTGGGGTGAGGGTCACGATCCGCTCATCACACATTCCCTTTTGATTGGGTTTATGTGTTAAGACCTCTTGACCACCTCAAAAGCTTTTACTATTTTTAGATCGTTAAACTGTTCTAAAGGATATTTAAAAATAAAAAAAACATTTTAAAATCATAGAAGCATTTTCTATCCAGAACAATGTTGAAAAAAGTCACTTTTATGCAAAATAAGAAGAGAAATAAAGATATTTTTGAATTTTAGTCACTGTTTTTTGAGTTATGATAAGCATTTTGAGAACAAAATTTTAATTATCCCCCCCCCTCCCCCCAGAAAAAATAGTTTGTGCTAAAAAAAGAGAATATTTGCGTGGACGAAAAAGTTACAAAAGCTTAAATTAACTAATCTGCTCACCTAATAACAAAACAAACTTTAATTAAACAAAATGTTTAAAACCAAATCATGTCGATTGTAACTAAA
Source organism: Austrofundulus limnaeus (assembly GCF_001266775.1). NCBI lineage: Eukaryota > Metazoa > Chordata > Actinopteri > Cyprinodontiformes > Rivulidae > Austrofundulus > Austrofundulus limnaeus. The sequence goes on from NW_013952624.1 coordinate 136,115, forward strand.
ACACTTGGACTTCCTCAGGAAGGTACTTTTTTTAAATAGATAGTTTTTAGAGTGCATAAAAGTATTCACACTTACACTGTTAATAAACTGAGGATTCTGTCAAACAAGGTTTTTAATGTACTCATTGTATGACCTTTTGTTGAAGTATTGTTTATTGAAACAATAAATAAGAAAACAGTTATGAAATGGATGGCAAATGGTTTGTGAAATATTAACTTTGTTTTAAATAGAGCAGATTTTATGTATCATAAAGAGGATCTTGTATCATATTACATGTAATGTATGCTGGTTGTTTTACTGTATGTATATTTGTTCTTTAAAAAAAAATCTAAATTTCAAACACTTCTGAAGAAACTGAACTTTAAAAAGGGGATTTTAAACGCCTCATCTTCACCTCAACACTTCATCAAATCTAAAAACCTGTGTCTTTATCCACTTACTTAGGTGAAGCTCACTAAACCGAGTCCCACAAATCCATCATTTACAGAATTTCCTCCGGCTGCCACACACTCGTTTGGCTTGTCTGCCGGAGGAGTGTGGAGAGGGATAATTGCTGCAGCCACGAGGCTCCATTAATCAGCTGGGTGCATTTGTTGGAGTTTTTGTTGTGTTCGACTCGCCTCTCTCTTGCACAACGACAATACGAGGCTGGTGGGGGGGGCGGCTGCGAGCTCACGCTGGGTTAATAAATGCTATTAGCCTCTATCTCTTGCCTCTTAATTTCTCATTCGGCCGAGGAGCGTTAAAACAAAACCACAAGAGCAGTTGGTGTTAATCAGAAGCAGGGCTGGTGTGCAGGGAGTTGGTGATCTGAGCACAGTCAGTAAAATTAATGCTGTGGACTCAACTTTGAACAGACAATAATGTGGGGTTTTGTTTTGTCCCCACCTTCAGCTATTCCCAACATAAAGTGGCACAAGGCTGACAGATGGTAAAAAAAAATAACTGGACTGATTTTGAATTATTTTACACTTTAAAAGTACATTTAGTTTTTAATATGTTATTTTTTCAGGGTATTGTAATTTATTTTATTTATTAAATTGTGGAATGTTCTTCATTTTAAAATGTAGGCCGATGTGATTCATTGGTTAAAACTAAATGGGTCAGTTTTTCTCATACCTACTCTTTTTCACTGTTTGACTTGATCAAGACTTTTCTAAGATTTTTACAAAATAGGTAAAAGTGTGTGATTCGTACTGATATGGTATCGGGTCAATATCGGTATCGGACAATTCTCAAAGTTGCAATATCGGTATCGTATCGGAAGTGAAAAAGTTGTATCGGGACATCCCTAATCAGGACCTGCAGTCTTATGGAGGGACAGGATTTTTATGGGTATGCCAAAAAAACTGATATAATGTCCCAAAATCAATTTCTGCATCTAGTTCAACTGTACTATTTTTTATTATACCAAAGCACTTTAGTTGAGCTCCAACTTATTATGGCTTGCTGTGTGGTTTTTGGAAAAAACACATTCCTTAGAATTTAGAATTTGGTGCAACAAGGTGTGAAATGTCTCCTCTCTTTTTTCAATTTCATGTGTTGAACATTTGCTGCCATGTTAGCTTCCCTCAGTCTCTCAGGCTGCATTCACACTGCAGATCTTCAGAGTTTTTGCTCATTTTAGATTTTCCCCCAATAAATGCCATCGCCATCAGACTCCAGTGTGCAGTCGATGACCCTGAAGCGACCCCATGTGACCCTCATGAAGTGCGGGTCGATTCTAAAGTCATGCAATCGGGTCGACTGACTATTTAATACATCTCTAGGATGCACTGGCATGCATCGTCAGTGCTGTTCCTGAGGTCATCAGGGGGTTCGGATCTTTCAAGATCAGACCCCCTCGCTCAGGTCGATTGATGGGGGATCTTCTCCACTCATGTTATTTTCAGAACCGTGTGTGTGGAAGACCTCAACCCTCCAGCCAACATTTTAACTGAACTTTCCTGTGATTTCTGAAGCCAGATGCGTCAGAATTTACTCTGGGAAGATCTTTTCATGTTATGATATTTGAATCTCCATATAATCCAATTATACCATCATTTGAGAGAACGGCAGATAATTTATATATAACGTCACTAGTAGAGGTCACCATTCCAGGATGGCGTCCCAGTAGCACCAACCCACGGGCCCACCTTCTTTATCTAAAGCCAACGTGTGTCTTTATCTGCAGCTTCCATTTTGGAATGAATGGCTTCCCTCCTGCCAGAGCTTTGAAGGTTGGACGCCCAGCAAAACCCCAAGCAGTCCACCTTGACTGTGCTTGTTTCATAGTGTTTACATTTGATTTTGCCCATTTCCCCCCTACTTTGACACAGAGTTGTGCTTCTGAAATATGAGGTTGTGTGCAGAATGAACCCAGGGCACGGGTGAAAATCCAAAAAGTAACAAAACAAAAAGGCTGATGAGGCAGCTCAAAAACTTACCAAGTCTCAGCAGGAACAGGTACAAGGAACATAGAGACACCACACTGACTGAGGTTGACAAAGCAATGATCCGACCCAGACTGAACACAGGACACAGAATATAAAGCAAACTAATTAAGGACAACAAGGAACACCTGGAAGGGACACAAGAGGAAACAGGTGAGCGGGGCAGAGATACACAGGGGAACACAGAAACACTAGAAAACTAAGGAAAATAAACACGGATATGACATGAAATAGAGGCGACGTACTGAAAGTAAAAACAAACTCAAGTATCTATATGATCTAACAAGTAAATTCTCAGTCATCCAAGACATGACAGGTGTGGAAAGTTTAAAACAGACAACTGGACCTGTGTTCTGTAGCTGAAGATGTGGAGAGAAGTTTTAAACTGAATGAAGTTGGTATTGGTAACATCAGTATCTGGATTGATTCGTTTAGCCCTACCTCAATCAGTCAGATAAATGCAATGTTCAATTTATAACACGTATCAAAAAGATGGTTCGGATTAGAAAATACCAAGTTAATTGGTTATGGGATCCTTATGGGGGGTAAAAAATATCAGATTTGGGCCTATTTGCCTGCAATGTGAACATAGTTTCCAACACTATCACAGTTTTATCTTATTCATTATCAAAATGTTTTCAGAAGTGGTTAAAAGTAATCAGCAAATGGAATATATTACCTTGAGGACATTTCTCTAACCCGTGTTACACGTCTGCTGCATTGAAACCCATAATTGTAATTCCAGCAACAGTGAACGCTCTCCTCTGTTTAATCACATCAAATATAAACAAAATCAATTGTCTACACAAACACACACACACACAGACACACACACGCACGTTCTAACTCTGAATAGCACCTTGACACCAGGCGAATCTTCCGCGCCTTGCCTAACCACCCTAACACAAGGAGGGTCTGGATGGAGTCACCTTTAAAGCAGAGCCAGGTTGTGTCATTGGCGTCCAGAAACAGGATCAATACTTTCAGCTCAAGTTCATTCCAATATGGCAGCTGGCAAAAAGAGAGGCCCTCGTCGTGTCAGCTCTTCAGAGCTTGATGACGCTTGTGCACACGTAGGAAGCGCTGCAGATAAAATCGCCAGCACATAGAAAAGTGAGAAACTTTACACCGATTAATTTTTACGGACTGGGCAGGCTGTTGAGTCAAAGCATAGGGGGAACATGTTCATATATATTTTATGCAAATGCAAACACTAGAAAGCAGCATGATTAAAAGCACTAAAACTAAGAATATACGCAAAGTTCTGCCTAATAATAAGCAGGGTTATCATGTCAGAAAGTGGCAATAAAAGCCAAATCACAACATGAAATGTCACAGAATGACTACTTTGTTTGAAGATAAAAGCAATTAAATGCAAACATACCCATCACAATTTATCAAGATTGAAAACATTCCAGTCTTCATGAAGCTGTACAAAATGCTGACATTTAAAACTTCAAATTTTAAATACAAATGTAAACAGAGAGCAGCAAAATAAACCTGTCAAAATTTTCTCATATATAAGCATCAAAACCTCAGCCAAACAACATACAACAGCAACGATTAGTAAATAAACAGCATTGTTTTAAGCACATTACGTACCTTCTAGCCAGACAAACAGTATGTCTTGTGGTCTTTTTTTCTTCAAGTTTTAAAGATACATGATCAGAGGTCTGTCCTCTTGTAGCCCAACCATGGATTATATAATTTAAGTAGTAATAATGTGTCAATGCATGACAACATTCAACAGATGTTTCAGTCAAATAGTAAAAGTAGTCACTCTGACAACCGGATTGAAACGTAGCAGCCGGTAAATGTTTCAGCTGGAAATGGTTTTCTAGCCCTGCCTTTCCCCAGAACAGACACACGTTCTACTGTGTAAATGATGCAAAGCCACTTTTGATGTGCTGTAGTGCAAACAATGAATTATTAACATGTCATGTTGCCACTTCATCAATATCACAACACGACAATCATGGAATGCTAGTGCAGTAGCTTTGTGGAAAATAAAACATGACACAACCATATTATTGGCGTGTTTCAGCAAAAACTTGGGAAAGATTTCATAAGAGGGGTAGTTTTAGAAAACAAAATCTGTGTCAGTTTTGCTGCTTAAAGGTTTCAGCTGGTTTATGTTGCATTTACCTAGCCTGCTGCTACTTTAAGCTTGTGCTTTGCTCCTTTTAGCTAGCCTTTTGCTACTTTAAAGTGCCTGACAAGCCTATCCTTCAAATACAAAGTCAAAGAAAACGTCTTTATACTTAAGAAAATTGACATAGTACACATGATTTTACACATTTTGTCACATAACTGGCCTATTTTCTTTTGAATTTGGCTCAACCACAGTGAAACAGGAAGTGACATCAAAGGGGAACTCATTAATAAAACAAACTAGCTGGTCTCTGTTTATTAAAAAAAATTAAACTTTAACTTTTCTTTGACTGTCTTTGATAGCGACTAAAAATAATGTAAAGAAACATCAGATTCTTCTCTACAGTCCATGTTGTTAGCTTTTATAACAATGCTCTGTTTAAATGCCGACATTCCTCTTTGACATCACTTCCTGTTTCTTCACATGTAAATATCTCAACAACCGTTCAACTCAGCAATGTGAAATTTGTTTTGCAGTATGTTATCAATGTTGACTTTATCAAAAATGCGTTCATGTTTATTACAAAAATTTGACATCACAGACACTTTAAGCTTGTGATTTGGTCATTTTAGCTAGCCTTTTGTTACTTTAAGCATGTGCTTTCAGTTACAAACAGATTTGCTCCAAAGTGTGTTCGATTCAAATACTGGACGAGATCTTATTTAAAGGAAAAGTTAGCAATCTGAGATCAGTCATAAAACAGTAAAAAAAATCAGCTTCATTTTGGGGAAATGTTGACTGAAGAGCAAAACTTTCTATATGCTTGAAAAAAGTTTAGAAAGGTCAAAATACTGAGTCAAAACCCAATGAGATAAAAAGAAACTACAAAACAAACCTGCATCAAATCATATTTTTAAGAAAACCTGGAGTGTTCAACACTTAGCTCCCCTAAGATCCAGGGATGACTTTCATTTAGCCTCACCTCTCCATCCAACTGGGGTCACCCCTGTTGGTATAGCAAGCACAGCAGTCACATTGCTCCACCATGCGCGCAGATTGCTTACTGGACCCGCCTGGAACCCTTCATATTTCCCCGTCAGCATTTTTGCAGGATAATTTTGGCAGCCTTTAAGGATATCACTGCCTTAATAGAGGATAAAAATAAACGGGTGCTGGAAGGGCTATATCAGGCTGGTATAATCTTGTATTCTACACTATGTGGAGCTAAACGGTTAGCTTCGGCTCCAAGATGAGATTAAACGTCTCTCCAGCTGATTCCAAAAGACCAATTTGTCTATTTTTAAAACAAGCACGAGTAGATCAAAAAGGCAGGTTATATTGATTAAAACACTGATGTAAATGGTATTATATAGCATCTAAAAATGTCTTTGGTAGATTCAGGTCAGCAGACTTTCCTCTTTTTAATGGTTTGTCACATGCATATTATATTTGTTCAGATAGAAACACTTTGATGTGATGCTTTTCGTGTTTGGGTGAACGTTATGTGTGCATATTAAGTGGTGGCTTGGACTGATGATTTTTACAGAAGAAAGCTTGTCAGAAACGTCTCAGAGAAAGAAAAACTAGTAATTCAATTAGCGCCAGCACTTTTAAAAGCACAAGGGATTCAAGCAAACGGTGTTTGGAACTTGAAAAGTTGGGGGAGAATTTTTTTTTAAAAAGCTTGAAGAAGTTCTTACTACCTGGGAAAGGCGCCGGCTCCTCGAGGCTTTCCCCGAGACCGTATGATAGTAAAAGCTCCACTCTTCTGGGCCTTGTTGCTGCTTTGTGAGCTCAAATGCTGGATTTGAGTTTGTGCTCCTCCCATGAGGCGCGAAGCTTTGCAGAAGTTAGAAGAGGGTTATATGAAGTTCAGTCAAAAATGTTTTCACTCAGTCAACTTTTTAATAAAAGATGTGAATATGGATCGAGATGTTCCGCGGAAGCATGTTCGGAAGTGAGCGGTTGGGGAGTTGAATAATATAAAGGTTTTGTAAAAGTGGGAAAAAAAGGGGAAGCTTTTCTCTAAATAGCATCCTGTGGGCTTTACCTAACAGAATTAAGAGAAAGAGACAAATGTTATGCCAGAAGCTGGAGAGAATCATGACAGTCTGAGTCTCAGACTGTGCAGTTATGAACCGTAAGGTACGGCACCTCGTTTGCTCCATCCACCCTTCCCCCTCTTTTCACCGACATTAATTCCACGATTGTGTCTTCCTCTCATTTTCCCCCTCGTTATGCATTTAATGTTTCCAATTTGCCATCATCACAGAAAAAAAAAAACGCCACAAGAAGCTATAAATTCTTTTCTAATTCAAAATAATTAGGATTACACGGATCAGTGGTTTTCAATCAGCGAGATCATCTCAGTGATAGATGGTGGGATAAGTGGTCATTGCCGAGACATAAATATTGTGTCGTTCAATTAATCTGGTCTAATGAGGTGTCAAAGCTGCCACTCATCCATCAAATACAATTAGGAATAAACACATATGCATGGAGATGGGTAATTAATAATTAGCAAAGCAAAGAAATTAGTATTGGTTTCAGAAGCCACATCCACAGAACGATTTAGCACGGCTCTGAGTGAGACAAAGAGCCATCAAAGGAATTTGAATCAGTTTGTATTTATTTTGTTGTTTGATGTTTTCATGCTCTGTGGTTGTACTTGAGGCAACAATCATAACTTTGAATAGGAAGGTCCAAAGCAAATGAATGACGAATTGACATAGTTACACTGAGTATTAAAAGCTTATTAAAAGACAGAACTCTTTCTTCACTTTTTTAGCCCTTAAATACATTTTTTTGTGTAATCTGAGTCTCTAAGAATGCAGAAAAGTTTAATTTAGTCTCTCCCGGTGCTGCAAAGATATCTTTATATTCTATTAGTGATGATATTTTTCAATCCGTTCAGTTTCCTCTCTTTTCTAGGATACTTTTTAAACAATAACACCACAGAATTTGCTAAACAAAGTTATTGACTTCCGACCGATTTCGCAAATACACATTTCTGCATAACTGTCGTCTTCATTCTCCTCTGGCTCTGGGTCCTACTCTGCCTCCAACATGAATGTGTAGATAGACAAGTCTTTCACTGACCACATATTTTAATTAAATTTGTCAATTTAAAGTTTCTAGATGATAAATAATTGTATCTCTGCTATCAAAAAAAGTTTTTTTATGTTCCCTTAAAAGCTTTAAAAAAATTGAGTTAGGCGGTTTTATTAGGAAGGTGTGGTTATGATATTTCCTGATGGAAGTGTCTCAGGCTGTATCTGCAAAAACCATAACTAATATGTAAGAAAATAAAATAAAATAACTTATAATGTGAAATTAACAGGCATAAAATTACAGCGTAATGTAAAGTTTCATATCACTGCATGTATATGAAACTTTTGTGATTAAAATGAATTCATGTTTACCGCAATCCATTAGCTGTTAGCTTGTTAATCCGTTTTTCAAAGAGCCAACCACAGCAGGTAAGATATTGACTGTTTATAACGATGTAACCATTCCATAAACCCTCCCCATTTATAAGATCTGTACATGCATGTAAAGACTACAAGACTCATTGCTCTAAAAACACATTTTCTACAAAATTGCTTATTATTTTGTATTTTTGGAATGACTGGAAAACAGTGCAGCGCCCTCAAACTCAAATAACAGTGAAAATGCAAAACTTTTTGATAAAGAAAAAATCTAGAATAAAAGAAATAAAGTCAGAAGATTTATTTCTAACTGTGACACAAACAAGACAAAGGTCTGGACTATTATCTGCTTCTGAAGCAGCAAACACCTGTCAAACACAAGAAAGGAGGTAGTTTGCTTTTGACACATCACTCAGCAGGTTTCATCTCCAGACTTCTAGTTGTGTTTGTTAAAATCACAGAAAAAAAATTAATTGAGCAAATAGCGTATTGAACAGTTGTAAATCGGTGTGCCGTAAATATAATTTATGGTTTTTAAGTCAGCATTACTGTGAATACAAATTAAAACCCATCTTTATCCTTGAGGGAACCTCAGTCTGTTGGAGCCTGTAATTAGTGCAGACATGTTTGTGAGATTTTGATTTTAAAGTAAACATTTCAACAAAATGCAAAATACTTCGAACCACAAAAAGAAATCTACACTTTGCCTTTTGTCTTGGTTTGTTTTAAACTAATCAAATTTGATCTTATGTTTTATAATTATATGCCGCCATAGAAGGCAGGTCCAACACCAGTGATTTTGAAGGGTCAAGTGTTGCTTTTTTTAATCTTTATCTGTTTAAAATGTAGTGTAAATCTTGAAGATGCAAAAAATAATAAAAAAACTGATATTTTATTCAACTTATAGTATATCAACTAGAGGTCAACAAATACATCAGCATAATTTGGACTGATATTTGTTTTATTCTTGTACTGGCATAAGCAGATATATGCATGTGTTCACCATTGTTTTTATTGTTATATATTTAAAGAGTAACTTACCCCAAAATTAACTTTTTTTAGCTGATAAACTGTCTAGAATGTGTCTAAAATGTTATATAGTACTGTTTCTGAGCTAATTTTGATGTTTTTGTGTGTATTTGTTCAAATCTGTAATATTTGGTCTAAAAACGTCTTTTTGCTGCGCACATGGGTGGAGCAGTGGTACTGCAGGCTAATTTGCATATTGGTTAACGGCTCTCCGCTGTGACGTGCTTCTCCACAG
>NW_013952624.1:145897-150860 GCF_001266775.1 Austrofundulus limnaeus
CCTTGGGGCGGAGTTATCTTTTCACAGGGGGGGTAAGTTACACTTTAAATGTTTTACATTGTTTCCTACCCATTGTTAATGTTTTGTTTGTTTAGTAATAAATGTTTTTTTTTAAATTAAGACTGTTTATCATGTAAATGGAGGAAGATAAAGCAATATAAGTTTCAAGAATTGGCCCCAAATAATCGGCATCGGCCTTAAAAAACCTGTATCGGTCGACCTCCAATATCAACACCTCTAATTAAAATACTTCCTCAGTTGAAATACTTTGACAGAGAATTAGGGCCTAACTATAATTACGAGAATAAAGTATTATGAAAATAAAGTCACACCGGAATGAAATCAAAATAATATGCAAATGAAGTCATAATTTTACAAGAATAAAGTTGTAGCCTAATATTACGGAAACTCTTCCACGAAAAAAGCAGTCACTGTGTTAAGATAAGGAATGTCGAGCTCCTTGTGAAGTTATATTTTGGTATTTAACTTTATTGATTCATATGATAAACTGAAGCTGTGTGACATTGCAATTAATGGCTGCACTAACGGATTTATTCATCACATAATGTGGATGAAAGCGTATTACACTAACAGTGACATAAAAGTAGAATATTTATAAACACAATGAAACGCATGGAGGCTGTCCTCTGCAGGTACAAACCAACCCAGGAACGGAACATTGATATGTTGTACTATGACTTTATTTTCATATTATTATATTTTTTTCTTTTAATATTGACTTTAATCTAGCTTTTTTAGAGGGACAATATTATGTGTTTCCCAGGCATATATTTTAAATTCTATAATAAAGTAACTATGTCACCTTCAGTTGTTATTAACATGCTTTTTTATGTTTAAATCAAGAATAAACTTGACTTCTCATTCATTTCCGTTTCTAAACACTTTGAAATTGGCCTCTGTCTCTTTAAGAACCTCCTTCGATCCTGTCGCCCATTTCAGCATGTCATCACAGCCGCTTCTCTGCTGTTTACAACCTGGCTGGAGCGTCGTAGCATGCTTTGTTGTAAAGATAATTTAAAAAGCAGCAACATTATACAAGATTGGTTTTGGAAAATTGTATCTCAGGATACAAATGAACCTTACTATTGGACCAGAAAGTGTGTTTTCTAAAGAACTGGAGCGATTAATGAGACATGTTTCAGCTGGTAAGATTATTTCAGTCGCTCACACCACACACACATACTGATCGTAATAAGTTACAAATCTTAACACATAGGCCAAACAACGATATGAACAAAACTATGTGAGTTGTTTTTCAGCTTACCTATGCAGGTGACAATGGTGTTTAATCCAAAAAGGACTGAAATGAGAAGCTGTTAGTATTGGAGCTACAGAGTGTGTGTGCTCTTTGATGAAGAAGCTCGGCTTGGAGACTCAGCCCAGAGGAGGAGCTAGTCCCAAAAGGTGGTTCTAGTCCCAACCGGTCATTTTTGCTCGCCTGTCTGGCTGCCTCAGGACACTACAGGATTCCTCAAACATGCATGAATGAGTCAAAGCAAGACTCTGAGCATGTTTTTGACAAGAGGATAACATTATAACAAGATATAAAACTCAAAAAAGGTTGAATTTACATGATATTGCCCCTTTAAAAATCTCGTAGTCTGGATCTAACACTCTGTCGCAAACTACAGTACATGTCGGATGTGCCCGGGCTGATTTTGGTGGAGACGTTTAAACACGATATGATGTTTGTAAGACAGTCTTTGGGGAAGTCTGTGTAACGGGACAGAGACACTGAGAGACCCTGACGGTTTAGTTCATATGTAGCAGCAGCAAAGAGGCAATTACCCGGAGGCATTGGGGCGAAAGACAGGAGGGAAATCAATACATAATTTCAGCATTTCAGAGGGTGTTTCCTTCAACCGAATCAATGTCTCAATTCACCAGAATGAGTTGCCTCTTCTTTTTTTGACTAAGCTTTCTCTTTATTTTCCCCATTATGCAATGAAAATGCTAACAAATAATGATTTACCTGCTTCCAGTTAAGGATTATATAATGCAGATTTAAATTGAATCCACTACATGTGAGGTCTATTAATAAGACCCGACAGCGCTGCCGTGGAAAGTTTATTCTATATTCAACACATTCAAAAATTAAATAAAAAAGGTTACCTTCGTGGGTCCTTCGAGCAGCATTTTTGGTAAAAATTCACTTCACCTGACATGAGGGTCAAACAACTGAGAGGTATTTCATCCAGTCCTAATGGCACAAGAGCGTGGTGTAAGTTCACACAAAGTTTACCGCTTCGGCACAATACCTTTTTGTACCCTGTCACACTCCGGTTATGTGGGTGGGCAGGAGGGCAACCCTGATAAGTGCAGCACCAAGATGCCATGGTTAAGTGACAGCAGCCAGACACAAACACACAAAAAAATGAAACAAATCAATAGCGGCGCCTCATACGGAGTAGACCAAACCACAGCACAACACGATAATGACCACGAACCTACTGAAGCGTTGAAGCAACCCCCGGAGAGCCACTTGTTTAAATGACTGTAGTTTATTATTTATTATGATTGACTAATCACCTACTAAATTAGAAAAGACAATATCACACAGCTTTGTGCTGCTTCTCAGAGCTTTTGTCTGTGCTGACTGATAGGAGCACTCATGACCTGATGATTGCTATTCATACACCTTCCCCCGTCATAACCTGGCAGTTATGCTGCCTGCAAAACCTTCCTGCATCCTCCCTTTATAAAATTGTAAAAAAGAAAAAAAAGGACCAATTTTTTGGATTAGATATGGCTAACTTTTATGTTGTGGATTTGAATATGAAAAGGAGACTGGCGGTGAGCGCGGGGGAGCCCCAGAGACTCAAGCACAGACTTCCTCTAAAATGTTAATCGTTTGGCTAATTGAAGGTATGTTCTTTGTCGGCTCGACGTTTTGGAGGGTCCTTTCTGTGGACCGTGCGCGAGCACAAGGTAACGGGTGGCTTTTAGATGTTATGGTATTTGACTTGCTTCTGCACAGTGGCGCCGGAGGATTTAGGCGCTTTCAAGATAAGTTGCGGAGAAAACACACTCGCACCCACAGATGTGCATAAAGTAATACTAAAACCTGTATGTAAACTCATCTATTCGCACGACGACACACACACACTCACACACATACATGCCAACATTTGCATTTCACAGGAGCATAATTGCCCAAGGCGGCGGCAGGGGGAGTGTGGCCTCAGGATTCCCCGAGAGTGCCTGTGAAGTTAACGAATCATGAGTGGAGACTCAACCCAAGCCCCTCTTTCATACAAGTGCATTCACAAAAGCATCCTCCTGAGTATGAGGCAGGTAGAGCAGTCACACACTGTTACACAGAACACCAATTTACTGCACTTTGTAATTCAAGACAATGGTAATAGTTTAAAATGTTAAGCTCACTTGTAAGTCAGCCTCTGGTTTTCTGTCGTCACGTGTTAAAAGTTGAACAAGTTTCTACGTCTTGCATTGTGATGAAACACTCAACTGTGTTTTTATTAGTAGACAACTTTATCTGAAGTTATAAATTCAAGTTATGATAAAGTGTGGTTAGTGAAGTGGTTGTTCTAGCATGCTATGACTCGGGACACTTTCTTTGCTTTGGTTACTTTGGTAAGTGACCAGAACCTTCATGTTGTGTGGGTGCCCTCCCATATCTGTTAGGTTTAATATGTGACATACAGTATGTACATGCTGGGCAGTTGTGCAATAATGTAATGTAAACCCACTATCAATCTTCAAGTGCTGCAGTGCTGTCTAATGTGTCTAGTCATCCTTTGGGACCTTTTTAACTGTCCTGCAACTCCCTGATAATACTATCCCTTCACTCAGGGGTGCCCAAAATAAAAATCTATCCAAGGGTTGCGGGCAAAATTCAATATAATACATGAAATGCAAATACTTTTTTGTACAGCCTTTTTATTTTTTATGATTAAGCCAGGAGCCAGTGCGGTGGCCCATGTTTTATTTGTTCTTTTAGCCCATGTGCTTGGAGAATGTTTGAGATATGCTCAGGCAGCAAAGGCTCATGGGACATTTCATGAGTTGATAAAATCTGAGTATTTTTGGTCTTATATAGTGTTCAAACCTACATGAGTGCTAAAACAATCTAAATACTGTATCTCCTTTAGTTACTTTTATTTCATGTTGAATTTTATTATAATTCAAAGTTAAAGTCAACTATCTGCACTACAGCTCCTTACATAGCTTCACTGGATGGATTGACTGTCAGTGGAAATGAAGTGTTTCTGCAGAGGATGACAGGAGGTTACAAACTAATAACCAGGGAAACTATAGGCCGGTTCTATTGGCCTGGCGGGCCAATTTTAGCCTGCGGACCCCACTTTGGGCACCTCTGCCTTCACTAAAGATGCCAACCTTTAAGCCAGAGATTCTTAACTCATGGGCCGCGGCCCACTTTTTAACTTTGGGCCGCAGAGGGCCACAGGACCGTATTGATTTTGAATAAGGTGCTAAACACTTTCTCACCACTAGTAGCGGTAGTGTGCCACTCAGTTGTTTAACAACTTTTTTAATATGTAGAAGAAGAAACTTAGAAAACTGCCAAGAATGGAAACCTATTTAGTTGCAGATACAGCTTTATTTGAATTTGCACTTTAAATTAATTTTTGTAGTTTGTTTTTAAACATTTTGAATGTATTTTAATGAAATGTTAAACTTGTCAAAAAGCTGTTGTTACTGTTATTGTTTGTCACTAATATGAAGAGCAGCTTCTGGTTGCAAAAGTTTAAAAAGGCTATATTTGGTCTGTTGACTGACCTTTGTATTTGTTCAAATAATTGTTATGGGCAGGTTACAATATACAAATGCTTGTCATAATCATGTCTTGTGATTATTTGACAGGAGTTTTACTTTTAAACTGTAAGTGTATTTAATTTAGTTATGTTAGTTATGATAGTTTAGTTATGATGTAAATCAGGGCTGCCACAAACTATTATTT
>NW_013952624.1:156793-158071 GCF_001266775.1 Austrofundulus limnaeus
CTGAAGGCAAAAGGGGGTCCAACCCGTTACTAGCGTGGTGTACCTAATAAAGTGGCCGGTGAGTGTAAATTTTGTGCAGATAAGCCTGAGTGGTCTGTTGACTGACTGTTGTATCTGTTCAAATAATTGTTATGGGCAGGTTACAATATAAAAATGTTTGTCATAATCATGTCTTGTGATTATTTGACAGGAGTTTTACTTTTAAACTGTAAGTGTATTTAATTTAGTTATGTTAGTTATTCTAAATCTTGGTTTAATTTTTATTGTATTTACATCATAACTAAACTATCATAATTATCATTTTGATCCAAACATTGGTAATGTCTGACTGGGCCTCGTGACACTTTACATTCAATAAATTGGGCCCCGAGGTCAAAAAGGTTAAGAACCCCTGCTTTAGGCCATTTGGTTGCCTGTTTACATATTGAATCATTTTTGCATGCATAGGTAACGTCTCCTTATTAAATCATATTTTCTTGGTGTTCATCTTCGTTTTGTCAGTGAGCGTCAGTGTGCCCCTATAAATATTTGAGTTGGAAGGGCCAGAAAGCTTTGCCTTCTTCCTGCATCACAGAAAGGTTTGGGACACCGTTGTTCCCCTGGTTGAATATAAAATAGAGATAGAACCAAATAGTAGAGCAAAGGGGCATTTGTCTTCCTTGTTTCAGATCATCTACAACACATTTAATAAAATAACACATACAAAAATATATTTATCACACAAAAGGCTGCTGAATGCTTTTTACTACAATGCAAATAAAAAAGGCCACATGCCAAACTCTGAATCACCTTTTGATCAAATGTCTTAAAACGTGATAGATTTGAGACATCAGATTCTTCCAAGACCAGTTTAGGAAGTATTTCAGGTAACAAAAGAGAAAAAAAATATAGTCCGAGTCTGATGCTGCATGGACTCAGCTAAGTGAAAGGTAAGCTGCCTTGTTGCTGGAAAGAGCGATGGTGCGGCAGAAGCGTTATTTGTCTTGTGTTTCTGGGTGAGCCCTCACGTCCACTCAGAAAGAGATGAACAAGGGACGGACAGTCTGTCTGGGAGAGAAGTGCTACAGCGATGTGGCGGAGGACAATCTGTCATCGGCAGTCATCACTTAACTGAAGCCAGAGCTGCACCACTCACTCAATGAGAACCTCACCAGATTTAAATGGGAATGCTGGGCAAAGCCAGCAAAGAGACATGATTAAAAATATGCATGAAATGAAATGCAAATCCTTTTTACTTTAGCGTTGGCTTTTGACACACACACTTAATATATATATATA
>NW_013952624.1:158121-159919 GCF_001266775.1 Austrofundulus limnaeus
TATATATATATATATATATAAATGAGATATGGACAAAATTATACCAAGAACTACACAGAATCTCAAAGTCATGTTTGTCATCCGATGCTGACACTTGTATGTTTCATAAAATTACACTTAAACAGAATTTAGTACCTGATAGGAGCTGACATTGCACACGGAGGTGAAGGACACGCGAAGGGACCGGCCTGTCTCATGACACAATAAATGACTGTGATCGAGGTTCGGGCAAAAACAAGCACTGCTTTTCAATTCCACCTCTTTTACCCGGATGAATGATGAACCCTGGGTAAGAGGTTTAGTGTTGTGGTATTAATATACATCAGGGGCCAGAGCGCCACACTAAATCAGGGGACCCAGTGCATTTGTTAGTCTAATGACAAGCAGTAGCCATGGCAAAGCTGGTGGGAGTTGGACGATTTGAAGTTGCAGGAAGACTTCAATAAACAAGTGCGAAAAGTAAGCAAGTTTCTCTTTATTCTTTTTTTTCTTTGTTGTAACAATGCTTTTTCACAAGAAACCATATATCATTAAAAAACTGCTTATTTCCCCTTAAATAGTGCCACATTTTTAAGGAAAATCTATTTGTGGGTTGAGCAGCAGAGTTGTGTATGTGTATGGGTAGCAATGTGGCTGACGTCCTAGATGATGGATGAAGCTCTAAATAAAACAAGTCTGGTGACATAAACGAGTTTATATACTTAGCACAAAAATTAAAGACATTTATGTTTGGTAGATTACTTTTTTGTTGTAGCAATAAATCGTATTAGCAGCACCTGATTGGCAACACCTGGGGGTACCAGAAGCTCAAAACAAGTGTAAATAACAACAGCAGAATAAGCTGTTTGGAAGAGAAGATTTGACAAATTTTTAAAAGTTTTCAACCCACACACTCAGCTCTACTGCTCATCCCACAAATGCATGTTTCTTACAAACGTGACACCATTTCAAAGCGGAATGATGTTTTCAAACAATATAAGATTTATTGCCAAGAAGCATTGTTCAAATAAAGAAAAAATCTACCAAACACATATTTCCTTACTTTTTGTGCAAGATTTTAAAAAATATAAGGGTAACGTTAGCATGACTTAAAAGAAATGGCTTTCTAATGCAGTTTGAAAAAAGTTATAATCAAAAGTGGTATTTTAAACAAATCATTTCATGAGCCTTAAATGAGATGTCCCCATACATCTGGACAGATTACAGTGAGAAAAAGCACCTGGGTGGGAGGGAAACACATTTGGATCAATGGTGTCCGATCAATAATCAATACAGACCACTCACATCAATAAACTTCCTGCTGAGTCCCAGAGCTTTGGTAACACAGACAAAAATAAGGTCTGAACTGGGCTGGTGATGACTTATGACAGCTGGGCAGATTTTACATAACTGAAAAAAAATGACTTAAATGTCAACTTTTGGACCTACAAAACCATCTAGTTCCATTGAAAGTTTTATTAAAATCCACCCTTTGTTCATGAGATATTTTGCTAACAGGCAGGCAGAGTTGTGCATGAATGTATGTTCTACAGCTGATTCTCAGCTTCTACTAGTCTTCGTGTTTTTCTAATGTTACAGACAAACAAGCACACCAGCATTGCACAGAATATTTTACCTAACACAATATAGACCTACAGTCCTGTTTGCTATAGTTGTTCCTAGTTAGTAAGTAAGTAAAGTTTTATTTATAAAATAAATAAATAAATAAATTCACAAGGTGCTGTACATTCAGGGAAGGGGGAGGGGGCAGTTAAGAAACACCCATTCAAGAAGACATACAAGACAAACATGGGGGAAC
>NW_013952624.1:159945-166555 GCF_001266775.1 Austrofundulus limnaeus
ACACACATAGGAAGGGTGAGTTAAAAAAAGAGCTTTGATCCTGTGTTTTATACAGAAACACACAAACATGTGCTCAAAAAAAACTACTCTGCATAGAGCAAGAGCAAGTCAGCTTGGGCGGGGGGCTTAGGTCAGATAACACATAAAGGGGAGGTAAAATGGGGCGGGTTCAGAGGAGTAGGTGACGTTGACACTGTTACAGTGATAATAAGTGTTTAAAAAAGGTGCAAATAACAACAACATTGACAATACTTCTTCTGTTTTTCAGTCCTCCTGCTGCCCTAGGGTCAAAATGACCCTCGAGGCCTCAGTTTTTACATCCAGGTGAGCACATGCCCATATGCTCAGAAATAGAAATGAGAACCCTGTTCCAACCTGTCAGTCACCCATGCCACTCACAGCCAAGGTCTAGTGACAACTGTGAAATCAGAGCATGCTTTAATCCCTGCCGTGACGAATGCTGTTAACTGTAGAGCAGCGTCATGGCCAACACATCATGGACAGCTCTAATTACCCCCCAGATGAGCCTCTTGCTCCTCCCTTCACCCGCCTGGTCTCCAACAAGCGGTCATGATGGAATGAAGCGACATCCTCACAGAAAACATTTCTGTTTCTTGAGAGAAACTCTCCTCTTTAGCTCTGGTCAAAGTCACTAATGAGCGATTAAGTGACTCCTCCCCCAATGTCCCACCTTAAGTTACCCCCACTGCAACCGTTTCCACCTGTCTCTCAGCTGTGGTGAATTGGGTTAACACACACTAAGTGTCCCATCGTTAGCACTGTTAATTGACTACTGCGTGGGATAATTAACAGGGAGCGGCCTGTCTACCTTACTAATCTTATTTAGGTCATTTGCATTTAAAATGGTTTCGGACTCTGGCAAGTTGGAAAAAAAATGACGGAGGAGCCTGACTGTGCAGACACTTTACATCAAGGCCCTAGAAATCAATCCAGAATGGTGCTTTTTGAACAGCTTTGTACAAAAATCAGGGAAAAAAACTGCACGAGTCCACTAAAACACCTCAAACTTATTTAAACTTTCTGCTTCGTAAATGTTTCTCAGATGTATTTGCTCTTAGTTGGGAACTCTTAAGGTTGATTTTGTAGCCATGCTGCAATGCCTTCAGATAAATGTTGTCTTTGTTGGAGCGCCGTCTGCCCTATTTTGGCAAAGACACGAGTGCTCGGTAGCTACAGGGGAGACACACGACTGAGCACACCTCCTGATTCACACAAGCATTAACACAGCACATTAGCTTAGTGGAGTTGTGGGAATGAAAGATGGGCTTAGACCGCTGCCCCAGGCAAAGTGAAGACATACACTAAAGCCAGCTGCCATCTATTATGGATAGCCCACGCCGACCCCCGCTGTTAGTGGTACGGGGTGACAGCGCTGTCCTTGCCGAGGCAGTGACCTTCCTTGGCGAGGAGAGGGCGCTGGGCAGATTAAAAGTGGACCGGCTCACCGTGCAGTCCAGGCGTACCCCTGATGTCCTGCCCAGATGGTAAAACCACACACACTCAGGAACACACACACATGTTCTCCTGCAACCTGGGAGGGCAGATGTGGGGTAGCGAACGCCGCCGCTCCTCCGGGCTCTTCGGCTTTAGAGGCTATAAAACACACGTATCATGCAGTCCTCGAGAGGTCCGAAACCCCTCACCTCCTCTACTTTCCTTCTGAGTGTTTATCCATCACTTAATTCTGGCTCGATGTATGTGAATCATCCATCACCCACTCAATCAGTCCATTGAATTTCATTTAGTGCTGTGTTACACAGGGCATGTGATTGATTCACTGGTAGCTTTTCACTGAAGCTTGAATGACACACAATGCGGCTCTGTAGACACATAAACATGCAGATCACTTGACTAGACGATGCTGCGCTGGACCACCTTGGCCAAGGGGTGGGTGGGTGGGTAAAGTGGGGGGAGTTGGTGCCACGCTGCCAAAGAGGTCCCCTCTGAGATTTACTCAAGGTCGCCGTGTCCAGCTGGCTGTGCCAACATCTGTTCAGAATCGCCTCAAGATTGGCATGAGAGAGGCCTGTCCGTGTGGCTTGACCTTGGATCGACACCCGTGATAGGAAAAAATCCCAGTTGTATTTATACGTCAAAGCATCTAAAACTGTCAGCAATCTACATAGAATTATTTTAATTTGTGTGTCTTATTTGTACCAGTTTATGAATAATTTCTCATTTTTATATTTTGAAATATTCAGTGTCTATTACTATTATGATTATTATATGTCACATTTGTAACCACAAACTGGTGAAACTTTTGCTCAACTATGAAAATAATTGGGCGGTTCAGTTGTTAAAGCCGTTGCGTCACAGTGAGGATTTCACGTCTCCTCCTGTCTCCTTTCATTATGACATAATCATCAAAATTACAAGAAATAAAGGCTTGAAATATTTTATTTCATTTGCAATGAATCTACAGGGGTTAGACAATGAAACGGAAACACCTGGTTTTAGACCATAACATCCCTTTCAGACAGCTTCCTCTTGCGTCCACAGTTAATCCTGTTGGATGTGGTTGGTCCTTCTTGGTGGTATGCTGACCTTACCCTGGATACTGTGGCTCTTGATACACCACAAAGACTTGATGTTTTGGTCACAGATGCACCAGCAAGATGTGCACCAAAAAGTTGTCCTCTTTTGAACTCTCTGGTTTGTCACCCATAATGTTGTGTGCATTGCAATATTTGGAGCAAAACTGTGCTCTTACCCTGCTAATTGAAACTTCACACTCTGCTCTTACTGGTGCAATGTGCAATTAATGATTGACCACCAGACTGGTCCAATTTAGCCATGAAACCTCCTACACTAAAATGACAGGTGTTTCACTTTCATTGTCTAATCCCTGTATAATACAATGAAGTTCCGCAAGTCACGTTTCACAGTTTGCAGACTCAGTCTTTGCAGATGTTTTTTACTGGAACCTGAATAACAATAGTTTGCAGTGATCCCCCTAATTTTGTGAAAAATCTGAAATACAGTAACTATAGTAATGTATGGGATGTTTTAGACTTTTTATGTTTTCAGTCTAATTTTTGAGATGCACCTGTACTTCCACAAATCTCTGGAATAAATCAAAATTTCTGAGCGTTGATTGTGTCGGATCAAATCTCCTCTTTTCATGCTATATCACTTGATATCACATTAATGACTGATCCCTTATAACACTTTTCTTGTTTCAATTCTTCATGGAGGCTGTTCTCTCCTGTAAGCGTATTGATTTTTCGATCAAATACAAAAACAGGGTTTGTGCTGAGGTCTTTGAGGTCAGAGAGGTGTGTGTGTTTGTCCCCCTACAACCTTATTGTCACTCCTGGAGGCCTCTTTGTTAAATTGGCTGACATAATAAGATTATATAGGAGAGTACAAACCAAAAACGTACTTCTAACAGTCCAAAATACCTGTGTCTGATGAAGTTCCACTTCATTGTAATAGCATTAAAGTATCATATTAATTTATGAAGCCATTATAGTTCATTTTCAATACTGTTCTGTAAACAAGCTTCATTTGTGGATCCTTAAGGAAACTATACAAAAAAAAGACTATACACTGAATACACTATAATACACTATACACTGTTGCGGGTGTTTCGGAGAAACTGAGACGTTTATTTTCTAAACATGATGTCCCAGTGGCTTTCAAACCCCAAAACACATTACGGCAAAGGCTGGTTCACCCCAAAGATCCGGTGCCCCGGCACAAACAGAGCAATGTTGTATATGCTGTTAAGTGCCAGGAGGACTGCGACCAGTTATACATCGGGGAAACAAAGCAGCCACTGTTCAAAAGAATGTCCCAACACAGACGAGCAACATCTAATGGCCAGAACTCTGCAGTTTTCACTCATTTACAGGCCAGCGGTCACTCTTTCAGAGATGAGGATATTCTCATTCTTGATAGAGAGGAACGTTGGTTTGAGAGAGGAGTAAAAGAAGCCATTTTTGTGAAGAAAGACCATCCATCATTAAACAGAGGTGGAGGCCTCCGTTTTCAGCTGTCCCCCTCCTACAGCGCAGCTATTGCCAGTATCACTCCACCCCCCGTTAACAATAAGTGTTAATTAGGTGTCAATGATAGCCATGTGATGTGAGTATCAGTCACATGGAGGCAGGGCTTAAAAGCCTGAATTTTGCCTGAAACTCTCAGACTGAAGAAGTCTCTTGGAGGAGAGACGAAACGTTTCATTAGAGAAGAACCCGTCCAGAAGACCTATACAATTTTTTTCTTTTTGTCTCAGTAGCTTCTGGTTTGAATGTATTTCTACAATGCCAGAGTTATCCAGACAAAAACAACCCTACAACAAAAGCACCATAGCTAGTCTTTGAGCAGCGCTGGTTGTGTTAAAACAACAGTTGTGGTCACTGGTTCTTAGACGTTTTTTGATTTCAACAAATTTCCACCCAGAAAGTTTCTAATTCTTTAATGAATTACTAAATCAAAAATTTTCCTGAAATTTGTTCTCAGATTTTGAATACATTTCATTTCCTTTAGATAATTACATTGCCTGGTTGTGCTTGCTTTTTCGCTTTTACAACACATTTTTTTCTCATCAGTGATTACTAATAACAGACCACATTTAACTTGGTCTCTGTTGTTCAGAGAATTCAATGTGAATAACTTTCTAATGCTAAAGAGATTGCAGTGTAAAGACTTATGAAAATAGCATTTGCACAAACCACTATGGAATTTGCAAGACTGGAGTTTGTAAACTGGCCTCACTTGGAATGGCCATTAACTTATCCCCACTGCCAAAATGTCTGCCAGAATTTGCAAACTGATGTACAGATGTTTGATGTTCAGAGGGAAAACACTGACACTGACGTTTTTTAGTTTTTCTATAATTTCAGAATCTTTTAAAAACTGACCTCAATATAAAAGTTTTAGACAGTATACAGGCATACCTTCTCTTGTCTGAAAACTGAAAAAGCACAATGTAAATATTAAACTTTATATTTTTACACGATCATTTGCGATACATTCAGATTTACCATATTGTTTTGTCACCGTGCTGCACTTTCTACTGTCTTTTTTTGAAAATCCCAAATGGGCAAATTTTATTCAACCACAGTCTGCTTTACATTTATCTATGGTATTTATTTAGAGATGTGTGGCTCTCCCTTTCTGCTCGATACATCCCTCAGTACCCCCACCACCACCACCACCACCCCACCATGTCCTCGGGCCTTCTGCCCCAGGGCTCATGGGATGTGACTACTCCCTGGGGCTGGTGTTTTCGCAGCCTGTGAGAGAGGAGCACTCAGGAGAGAGAGAGAGAGATAGAACAGGAGAAAGGCAGCAGCAGCGTTTCTCTGTTTGCTTGATGTGACTATAATGGAAATATGCATAAGTGAGAAAAGGCATAGTGGGCCTTTGGGGCCTAAAAAGTACAAATATTTTAATAACAAACACGCTCTGTGTTTGCCTCCTGTGACAGCACCTGGGTATTATTTCCTACTGAACGCAGTCAAGTCAGCGCTGGATTTTGTATTCATAAAGACACAGATGTTTTTTTTTTCCGCCTTTTACTCGAAGTGAATTTCATGCTGTGAAAAGTTTTTCCTGGCGATGTGTCCTTTGGAGAACTGTCATTAATCAAAAGTCAAAGTCACCTCAGATCTCACATTAGAAAAGACCAGTTTAGCTTCGGCTGAAATTGCAGCTGACCCCTCTAGCCCTGAGCACTTATTCAAAATCAGCAACATGGCCATGGGGGGCTAAAACAACTAAATTGAGTGAGGTTGCAAGAAGCTAGTAAGACTACTAAGGGAACATACCTAATAAAGCACTGCCAACTGCAAATCTCAAGGGGTGTTTTTGAGCGCTCTAATGTCCTGATGAGTGACCTATAGCTTTGTATGTACTATAAATGTAAATGACAAAGGGGTACCACAGCTAAGAATAACGAAAAACATTAACAAAAGGGGGTAGCGCTCATGCTAACACAGAAACCTTTGTCCAGAGCAAGCTGCTACAAAAATAAGCTTGACACAAGGTGAAGCAAGGTTTTTAGGATGGGCAAAATTAGCCCAAGAGAAATTACGTAATATTTATTTTTAATTAATACTGAGACAATTAACAATTATTGTAAATCTGGAGTGCTATAGAACCAGCTGACTGGAGAAAATACAACATAAACAGAAAAAAGGCACGCCTGAACAAGTTGTACTCTCTTCTAGGGTTTTCCTAATGAGCTGCCAGTCATCTCTCACTGCCCAACAACTTTCATCTGCCCCGATTCCTCCCAACCTTTCCCATTTATCACTTCTCCTTTCTCACAACCGCGACGCACTTCTCCGACGCCTTGTGTCGTTTATCACATCGGGTGGAATAGAGTTTCTCCAGCTGTCAATTTAGGAAATGGAGTGACGAGTGAGACCCCGGGGACCCCTCACTAATCTCACACCGCTGTGTTACAGAAAATGATGTACGTCTGCAGCAGCTAGTAACAATCGCATCCATGTTGGCCAAAAGAGACATCAGTTTACCCGTACTTCTAAGTGTTAACAGTATTAAGAAACGAATACTCCCTAACTCTGTGTCACAGTTATGCATTTCTTATTGA
This sequence comes from Austrofundulus limnaeus, assembly GCF_001266775.1. Lineage (NCBI taxonomy): Eukaryota > Metazoa > Chordata > Actinopteri > Cyprinodontiformes > Rivulidae > Austrofundulus > Austrofundulus limnaeus. Next base: position 166,529 of record NW_013952624.1, read on the forward strand.
TTGATTGATTGATTGATTGATTGATTG
>NW_013952624.1:167526-174424 GCF_001266775.1 Austrofundulus limnaeus
GGGGTAGGATGTCCATGGTGAATATTAGGTAATTTCAGGCTTTGAAACGGTAGTTTTTGCGCATTTTCTACACTTTCTGAAAATATGACAACAGATTTCGCCCCATCTCGTCAGTAACTGACGTGACGGGGGTACCCGGCGCGTCAAAATCGGACGTAGAGGGAACCTTGGAAAAGCGTCAATATGTGACGACTTGGGAGTGAGAATGGGTTGGACCATCGGAGAAACAAAGCAGCCACTGTTCAAAAGCATGGGCCAACACAGAAGAGCTACATCATCAGGTCAAGACTCAGTTTACACTCATCTACACTCCTTTTTGTGAAGAGAAACCACCCATCGTTAAACAGAGGTGCAGGCCTCTGTGTCTAATGGACCATTTGCCAAATTACGTCATCACGCAAAGCACGCATGAAACGAATGTTTTGATTGGATGCCGAAATGCTGACTCCACCCATATATGGAAGCGGGGGGGGGGGGGACTTGTTGATGAAGGCGAGTTTTCATGTCAATGCATGGTTTCGGAAAATTGTGGACAACCATGGACAAAATCCCTGATAAGTGAGCTGCGGATCCGAGAGGACGTCCCCCTCTTACGATGCTGTTATAATGAGTTTGACTCAGCACTCTGTGAAAAACAGGCAATAATCAGGGCATTAATGGTCATTAGAATGATGGTCCTCTTTTGCATGTGAACAAACAGTTTTGATTGTCACCATTAAACTTGTTGATCCACTATGCGAAGGAACTGCTTGAAAGACTGAGCTTTCCTACAACTCCTCAGACCAAAGAAGTCTACTCATCTTTATGCCTGGATTATTGCAATGCATCAGGACAATCACACTCACATTTAAGAAGTAGGAATAGCTTAGACATTATTCTTTTCATTTTAAATCAAAGCGTTAAGTAACTGTACCACTGAGAGAGGTTGTGTGAAGCTGTCTGACAGTAACCCACTGGCCAACCATGTGTAAACACCCTTGCAGTTTAAAGGGTCGATTGGTCAAGGGTTATGGGAGATAAGGACGTCAAGGGGCTGCCATAAAACACTTGCCACACTTCAGCCCTCGTTTGTCATGTTACAGTTCGATATCCTTGTTTATCTTGGTTAGTAGAGTCATTTTCTGTCAACAGACATGGTTACAACTTAATCTTTAATTGTGAGACAGTTTGTTTTTGCTCCTTGTGCATGACTGTCTGCTACAATAATAACCGATTAGAGTTATATATTGAAGAACTCTTCCTTTTTGCGTCTTTTGGAAGGTATGCCAGCGACTGCTCATTCTGATCCACATCAGCATTCTGATTTCTAAGTTAAGAAAATAATCTCCAGTGCAGAAACGGCCCAATCAAACGACCTAAAAAAACAAATGAGATTTACTTACATTAGGAGAATGTGTAATCACATTTCCCATGTTGTTTTCCTTATATGCTACGTTCTGCAGAGACTGGATTCAACAAACGAACGTGCCGCACGGAGAGAGGGGTCACAGAGCAGCCGGCTGCAGGCCTCCCTCCGTTAGCTCTGCATACAGAGAGACGTTTGCTCTCGCCGATACATCTCGTTTAGTGCATCTGCAAACAACATTACAGGTGGAAACGCTTCAGGAGACGTCTCACAAACTTTAATCCAATTTGCGTCCAAGCCCATTTTAAACGCGTGTCCCGCTGCACTCATGAAATGAGAGGGACGCTCACGCAACCAAACGGAGGCAACACAAACATTTGCAAGGACTTCAGCTGAAGAATATGTCATCATTGATGGCTTCAAAGCAACTAAATGCTAAGGAACATTCAGCAAGTTAGTATGAAAAATATGTTAGATTTCCTAGAAATTACTCTTAAGATATTGATGATAGAAGACACCCAACAAAACCAACTTTAAATTTAAAAATAGTCTTTTAAGACTGAGCCAATTAATTGACTCTAAAGAATATCTATGTATATACAGTATATTCCTGATGAGATATTTTGCAATAGATGAGCATAAAACAAAGTAAGCCACCACTTAAGAAACAAAATACACATATACTGTACACTTCAGCAGATGATTTGATGAAAACAACTACCGGTAATACTTAAAAATTATTTATAATAAAGACTAAAACAATTCTTTAAATCTAAGCATAAATTGTAAAAATGACTCCAGGGGACATAAATAAAGATATCAAAACATTCAAGCAATAAAGGCTACAAACATTGCAGAAAGCATTGGTAATATATTTATTAATGCGTGTAGTTAAATACTACCCTCTAGTGGGCTTCAGAGTATTTGACGTCCGATCAGTAAAAAGGCAAACTGTTTAAAAAGCTAATGTTAAGAAAACTCAAATATGATTATTACTAAAATTTGTATGTTAATCTACAATCTGAATTTCTGACTGAACTAATTATTATTAAAGGTGCTGGTAAATATCTTTAATATTTTTGATGTGGTGTTTGTGTCATCGTTCTTTGTTTTTTGTTGTATAGAAAATGTAATCTTTATTTTGCTCCTGGAATTTTGTTCCGTAATTTTCTTCCATTTCCCTTCCTGAGATCTGTTCTGTCATTTACTTCTCTCTGTGTTTGTAGTCTCAGGTTTTCAGGGTTTAAGACTTGTATCTTTCTCATGCTTGTATTTCATGTTAAGGTTTTGCTATTTGTCTGGTTTTATTTTTGAATCATCTGTAGCTGCCTCCACACCAAAGCCTGCATGAATTTCCATACAAATGCTCCAAAGACCAGTTTTAAAATTTTGGTTTATCTTGTTAAAATTACAAAAGAGGTATCAGGGCCACTGGGGGGAAAAAAATCTGACTTTTTTTTCTCAGAATTCTGAGATTAAAGTCAAAATAATCTTTTTTCCCACAGTGGCCTAATCCTCTTTCGTATAAAATATACCAGGTGATATTTTAATTGTTTACACAAAGTAAAAAAAAAATAGACATTACAGCCGATCAGTTTGGAAATTGCTTCTAAAATTCCATCATTCAAACATTCCCAAGTAGGATTTTGTGGAAAGTTATGAACGAGTAGAGAAATAAAGTTTTTTTTGTGAAAAATATAATTAATGTTAAGAACTGTGATGACTGATGAAATATACTGAAAAAGCTGAAACTATGTTTTTCAAACAGAACACAAGCTAAAATGAGCTAAATGCTAGCTAAAAGCTAATATTAGCAAAACAATAGCTAAAAGTGGCAAAAGGCACTAGCTATAAGTTAAATATAACAAAAGGATGGCATTGTAAGAAGCAAAAACCAAAAGCTCTAATTAGCAATATGCTAGTAAAGTTTGTAAAAAGCACTAGCTAAAAGATCAAGTTAGCTAAATGCTGTCAAAAAAACAGCAAACAGCTAGCTTAAACTAAAGTATCAAAAGGCTATAGCTAAAGCATCAAAAGGCTATAGCTAAAGTATCAAAAGGCTAGCTAAAGTATCAAAAAGTTAAAACTAAACAGATCCAACAGATGTGCTGAAAACTAGTTGCAAATTAACGATAAAACAACAATGTATTCTGAAGCTGAATTGAAAGAAAATTAATGTAATAACTAAAAAGATCTCAACATATTTTGTATTGAAAATGTTTGTCAATAAACTTAGAAAAATTTAAAATGCACAGACGGCTTGTATGGGTGGCTATAACAGTCATGGATCCAGTAGTACTTCGATAGTAGTTATTAGTGGATTTTTTTCTCCAAACTGAGGTCGTTCAAATAACTATGTTCAACAGCTATAGCAAATGTATGTAAACTTTTCACAGAGCCCAACTTTAAAATATCTCAATTATCACTTTATGCTTAAATCAAGCCGACTGACACAAAGTTTGCACGTTTCTTTTTCTCCGTTGTTCGCTGTTACTTCTTCGCCAGCTTTCCTCCCATCAATCGAGTGAATTACACCACCCAGTCACCGTCTCTGCCTCCTCTCAGCATTCTCCTCCTTTGTCACATTCAATTAGCCACCCCTAAACACTCTTTCTCACCACACTACCCATAATCTACCCATCGTCTCTTGATTTGGCAAATAAATCACACTAGCAGTATTTTTTTTCCACACTCTTTCTGTCCGTCTCTCCCTCAGCCTCGTTAACCCTGTCCAGAGTTTCTACGGTGACAGTTTCTGCCAGCCTTCTCATTGGACGTGGCAGGCGGCAATTTGCATGCCAGACTATTTCTCTTCATCATTGGGCCTTCTTTCTCCGGCGCTCCCTCAGTCGCCCCCCCCTCCCGCCCTCTCCGTCCTTATGCCGCAAGAATGGAGAATAACTCAGCAACTGACGGCAGACAGCATGCACGTCCTTGTCCTACAAGGTTACGAATCCATTTCATCTGTGCAAGAGGGGAGTGAATTAAAATAAATGATAGCCGGACATTTATTGCATTCTGGGGGTGAAGGAGGGATTGGGGAGGAGAGGCCCAAGTTGGGCAGAGGGAGGCTTGTGTGTCGTACTGAGGCAGACGGGCAGAAAGTTTGGAGTGGCACACATCGATGGCAGAAAGAATAAAGACGACACATGAAAGGGAAAATTACTCACTGACCTCAGATCACATGTACGTTCAAGGAAGGGGGGTCTCCGGAAAGTTTTTCAACATGACCAGATGGAAGTCAGTGTTAATCTTAGGGGACACACCAGGGGTGGTCCATGCATGGGCCAGCACCACATAAACCAAATCACAACTGGGCCATTTGTGGCATGCCATCTCAAAAACAGTGCCATCGTTACCAGACCTGGTCCACATCTGGGTGACTAACCACTTCTCGTGCCAGCAGAGATCTGGCTCACACCTGTTTGATATGTGGGATGTTATGCTCCACCAAGCCAGCCAATAGAAAGTACAAGCCAGTGTATTTCTGGTACCTGTCCCACACCTGGGTAAATGGGGAGAATTGCGTCAGGAAGGCCAACAAAACCACGAGAATTACTTGCTGTCCCGACCCCTAAAGTGGGAACAGCTGAAACAAGATTAGACACTCCACCTGTAATAAGAACGCCCAAGACTGAAAGACCAGATTCAGAACAACTACACAACTCCAAATGGATTTGGACGGATTCTGGGAATGATACAGTACTGTAGATTCACCAAAGAAAGGGTTTTTGTGCTCTGATTTCTTCACGGAGACATATGAAGTCTGAATTTGTTTGTTGTCAACCAGTATACAGGGTGAGTCAAAAGTCACAGGACACCTTTTTAATTTGATCCATTTTGGTGTGGCTTTCGAGATGGTGGCCATGTTCTGGACATAAAAGATAGGACCCCTCACCCATTACCTGCTGGCATTTTCAGATATGTAATTTTCCCCTTTCCTTCTGAAATAAGTGTCCTGTGACTTTTGACTCAGCCTCTACATTTATAGATTTATGGCATTAGGGTGCTAAAGAGATGTGTAGGACAACCAGTACTGAAATGTTGGAGAGATACTTCAAATAATTAGTAGAAAATTGATAAGATTTTCAGTTAGTTTTTTAGACTAATTGATTGCACTTGATGCTGAGAAAACTAATATTTTATTGCAAGTTTATTGACATTTACCAATAAACAGACAGGATCTTTGCAAAATGGCTGTAGCTCATTTTGTCTTTCACCATTTGGTCCAAAAAAAGGTCAAAAAATATAAAGTGATACCAAAGATCTTGCTTAGTGATAAATTTAGTGCAGCGACGCTGTGAAAGACAAAAATAGTGTTTCTAAAAAATCAGCAGAAAACTGTACACGTCTCTCAGAGCCGCTCCAAGTCTCAGGCTGCGAGCTCCATAAATAAACCCTGAAACCCAAAGGATCTCTTGCAAAAATGACTTTTATTTTCTTCCCGCTGAGCATGAAGCCATCGATATGTCTGCCTCCTGACACCACCCTCCACACCACCAGCCCTCTCTCTCTCTGGATGAATGCTGACTGCTGCTGGCTGCCCGACTTTCCTGGACCTCCTCCAGGACTCGCTATTGTAGCACTGTTATTTTTAGACAAGTCGACGCAAATAAATATTTATAGCTGTTTGCAGGTCAGGGGGTCTCAGTGAACTGCATACTGGACAGCAGTGTATAAACTACAGTATGCAGCYATGTAAGCATGAATATGGGTTCAATAAAGCAGATCAGGTGCTGACCTGTGATATTTCTGGCTTAGCCACTGTGCAAAAGCAGAAAAACTAAATAGATGAATACATATATATATATTTTTTTTTTCTTTTTTTTTTTTTCAAAATAAAACAAATGAAGCCACTTGCTAGTTCAGAATAATTAAAATGTAAGTTTTCCTGGTTCCTTAAGAGAGGATTTATTGATTTGTAAAGTTTGATTTTTTGCTCATACTTTTCCTGAATTGCTTGTTTTCAATGCAAAGAGTGTGGTGTGACTTATAGGCTCGGTTTATGTAATAAAAGTGAAGCACAAGAGATGAAAAAAGCATGTAGAAAAATCTCTAGACAACAACGGTGATGGAAGGGTTTCATTTTCTGGTGCTTTCCTGCTGACAGGAATTTGGAGAGAAAATAAGGGAAGATTGAGTTTCTTTCATTGTTTGTTTCACACGATTTAAAGTCTAAAACACAGGGTTTGAAAGAAACACTCGAGTTGTGCATTGAGGCGCCCGCACAAAATAAACCAAGCATTTCACTGTGAACTTTGTTTCTTTCCAGAATATCTCATAAATTGATGGAAAATATACAAAAAACCTCAATAAAGTTTTAATCACTAATATGAGTACATCTCCAATCATTGGACCTCATGCAAGAACATGTTCGTATTCTTATCCTAAATTTCTCTTGCTTTTGTTCGTACAAAGGGTTCGTACGAACATGTCACGTCAGATTCAACAAACTCTTCTATCTTCAGGAAAAGTGCGTAAATGAGCTGCGTAATTTCCACCTGTTCGTATCCAGCTGCTCGTGCAGAGAGGAGATTAGCATAATTACCACCC
>NW_013952624.1:176422-188412 GCF_001266775.1 Austrofundulus limnaeus
ATTTTATCTATAATATAAATTTACATTTGTATTATTTTATCTTTTTTATTCACGAATTTAGAATTTATTTATATCTTCAATCAAATTTTCTTTTACTTTTTTTTGCAATTTTTCCCCATTCTTCAGCCAATTTAAGTTACAACCACTGCTGAGAATATTTTATTTTATAATTTAATTTTGCATTCGTGATTTTGTTTGTGCGTTTCTCATAGGATAATTTTTGTAAATCACTTTGTGATGCTCTCAGCTGAAGGAAATGACAGCTTTGACTCAAGTGGGTTTCAAAAAAATGTGTGTAAAGTGTTTCTGATGATGATCACTCTTTTCTTTTTTCTTTTTTTTTTAACAACATGATAACTGTAATGACCTGTTATGTAGCATCACCTGCTGGCTAAATGGAGAACTGCCAAAAAAAAAAAGAAAAGGAAAGGAAAAAAAGGGTACAACTATCAAACATTTTGGAAACCACTTTAAAAAGTCTTAACACACCATTATTTAAAAAATAAATAAATGTTAAACTTAAGCAAACATTTAAAACTGAATGAAAATTAACACGAACAATGAATTTGATAAAAGCTAATGAAACTAAAAAACCTCTTATTGCCATCAGGTCGAGTCAAAAACCTAAAATCTCCACTAAACAGATATTCAGACATTATCTGCTAATCTAGAGCAACAACGTTTACAGGAAGGAGTGTGGGAAAGCAGCTGAGGAAAAAAACAGAAACCTTGGTCTTAAAATAGCCTCACAATGGCCATGGAGGCATCTCATTTCCCGCTCTTTCTTGGACCAAACAGACTCTCATTTGACTCCACTTTGGGGTTTGGATCGCGCTCTCGCAGATCAACAATTCCACTCATGAATAAAAACGTTTCAGCCAGAGGGAGAGGAACCAATTTCCAACCGACATGCTGACAACAAAACCAGCACCTTCACCTGCTTAAAACAACCACAGTATTTACAGCAGCTGAATGAATGAAGCTCATCTGTTAGCGGCGATGAAAGAAAAACTGCATGTTCCTCGTAAAACCCTCCCCAAAAACAGTGCATCTGAGTGTCCTTTAATTATACTAATTTTAAACTAAAAATAAGGGGATTTACTTTCAGTTTACTCATTTACGCACCTAAAGTTTGGGCTATATATGCTAAAAAATATACTTAAATGTATTTAATGACACATAAGCTACTCAAGATGTACTTTATTTGTAACATGCTTCTGTCTTTGTGACGCTTTTGTTGATTTTCTTCAACTCAGAAACAAATTAAAACATTTTTTATTAAAGAAATTTTTTAAATATGCTATAATAAAAAAATACTTCATCTGAAGATTCTGAGAAGAGTTGAATAAATTAAAAAAAGGATTTGTTTTAAAGTCAGAAACGGCAAGTTCCACTTTCTGCCACTAGAGGGCGCACAACCCGGGAAAATTAAAACCCATAAGACAAACTTCTAAACTGTGTGGGTAAAACAGAGAACTGTATCTTTTTTTTAAATTAGTATCATGGTTTTTATTTTTCAATTTTTTTATTATTATTTTTTTGTTCCCAGTTGGATGTTTACTCAGAGAGAGAGGGGGACCCAGCATTTGGGCGCTTCAGGTCCCTCCTCCACCAAACGTCAGTGCAAACCTATAAAACTCATCTGAGGCCAGTTCAGCAGCTCAGACTCACTTTCACCTCCTTCAAGCCACAGTCTGCCTCCTCTGAGACACATTAATCCACACGGAAGAGGACTAAATCTGTTGGACTGAGCACCGGACTACAATAAAATCTTTTTTTGTTTCCTCTGCATGAGATTGGATGAAGCGTCTGTTTGAGACTTTAAATTGAGGGATATCTCAAAGTAAAGCCGGATTGGAACACGGAGAAGAATTAAGCCTGGAGTTATTAATGTGCAAATAATAGTAATAATTTAGTTAATAATTTTTCAGACGGACTTTTATTTTTATTATTTCCCCCTCCAGAGTGAAACCAATGCGCGCAGAGAGATGCATCTGGGCAAGGCGCTGCTGCTCGTCCTCCTCCTCCTCCTCCACTGCGCGACCCTGAGCTCCCCTCTGTCCACTTGCGCCACCGTGGACCTGGACTACGTGAAGAGGAAGCGGGTCGAGGCCATTCGGGGCCAGATCCTGAGCAAGCTCCGGCTGACGAGCCCCCCGCACTCCCTGGGACCGAACAAGGTCCCGTACCAGATCCAGGCGCTGTACAACAGCACCAAGGAGCTACTGGAGCAGCTGGGGAGGGATCGGAAGCAAAGCTGCGGTCAGGACAACACAGAGACTGAGTACTATGCCAAAGAAATCTACAAGTTCAACCTGCTGTACGGGCCGCCTGAGAGCAGTGAGTGGAAAGTTCTTTTTAAAGCAACTTTCTGTTGCTTTTTTACGCGTAAAGCGCGTAAAGACGCACCGAACGTGCCAAACAAGAAATAACCTTAAAAATACACATCTCACGAAAATGGTGTTCCTGGCTTCTGTCACTGATTATACTAATGAGATTTAAACATTACAACTTAATAACTTAATTTGCTCTTACTGGCTTCTATTTTAGATCTGTTTATATAAATTAAACATTAAGATTCTGAGCAATTAGACTTTTACTCTCTTTCATGTGTAAAAAAAACAAAAACAAGACAGAATTCTGCATGATGACAAACTTCTGTGACTTATTTTAAATATTAACAAACCTGGCAGGTGATTAAAACCGGTTCGGCACAGCTCGCTTCACAAAGTCTGAACCTGTGTTCCAGGAAGGTCAGTCCCCTCTTTTCCTCCCAGCTTTTTCTTTTCTTTTTCTTTTTTCCCCCCTCTCCCCCTCTTTATGGATCATGTTCCCCTTCCCAGATGTTCCCATTTCCTTTCCAGTCAGGCCCAAATGAGAGGGACATCTGCCCAGGCGGATGGAGGGGGGGGGNGAACAGGAAGGGTTGGATGATACAGGCACCTCCAAATTAACCTTGAAAGATGGAGCTACCCCCATGTTCAAGACAGTACAGGAGGAGCAAAGGCCCCCCCAAAATCACACACACATTAAGGTGCTTGTGGACTAAAAATTACAAAATAAAAAAAGCTGCTGTTAAAGTTAAACTTCCTTATTCCTCACTTCAAAAACTCAATAAACTTGTTTGTTGTTGTTGTGTTTCCCCTCCACCATCACCACCAGTTTGAGCTCTTCTACGTGTTTTCCTGCTCTTAAAATCATAAACTGGAAGTGGAGAGCTTGTGCCGAGAGAGGGACATGTGTCATTACTCGAAGAAAGATTCAATCAGCATGTGGTTTTATTGAGAACACAGAAGGGGGATAAAAGCTGTGTGTGAGTCCGAGGCAGAGCCAAGTTCATGGAATCGCAGTTCCTTTGAAATCAACAGGTGTTTCCCAAAAGCTGAATTTTTCCCTCAGAAATGTTCTGTTTTGAATCTCACAGTATGATTCTGATAAAAAAAAAATGAAAAAATTAAAATTAAAAAGGATTAGCTTGAGCTGGTTCTGCTTTTTAGATTCAGAGTTGAGATAAATACATATAAATCTTTAATGCTTATAAAACATTCACATTATTGAGATCGTTTTTCTTTCCTACCTTGTTTTTTTTTTTTCAGCACATATCTTGCCCTGCAATTTTTGTGCTATTTCAACTATTTATAAATCAAAACATCCAGCTTCTTCAGGACATTCCAGCTATGACTTTTGGGAGTTCAGCAATATACACTTTTTGAAATATTTAACTTTTTTTGTCATGTTTTTCTGATTAAAAGGGGTTAGAGCTGTCTTTAACATCCTTAAAACTCTTTAAAATGTCCAGAAATATTCACTGTACTTTTTAACTTTGGGTCTAGTTCTGCCTTTTTTTTAAAAACTCTTTCTACTAACTTCGGCTTCCTTTTTGGCTTTTATTTAGACAGTTTTAACTGTTTTCTTTGTCAACTATCATTCTGACTTGCAATTCTTTTTCTTATTTAAACAGATTTGTAACTTTTTGTATTTCTTTCATTTTTTTGCTATTTGAAGTTTGTTTCTTTTAGCTAGTTTCTGCTAATTCCAGCAGTTTTTTGTGCCTTTAGCTACTTTCATTTTTTGAGATTTTTTTCAGCTATATTCACCTTTTTGAGTTCATTTTAGCTTCTTAATGCTTAATACAGAATATGTGCTCATTCTGTTTCTTTATGATACTTTTTTAGCGTTTTTAAGGATAGTTTTAATTATTTAGCTCAGCAAAATATTGTTCAGCATACTGCATTTTTGCAGGAAAAGCATTTTTTTTGTTTATTTTAGTGTTATAGAGGAACAAAGACAACTGCATGAATTAATTTGTAGCTTTTAGGAGTAGAACTGAGTTCTTATGTTTGGACATCGCTTCAACTGGCATTGACTCAAATTATTCCACATTTTCACTCCAAACACAGAAAAAAAACTCCTTTTAACCAAGTTATGATAAGTGGTTCAACCAAACTGAGCTGATAAAACAATTTACTCAATTTAGTGGAACCAGCTGGCTTAACTTGGTAAAGTAAATTCAACACTTCAGGTTTTTTTAGAGCTCACAAACCTCTTTACATGATGATTTATATGTATGATTTAAATTTGTAACTGGGTGTTAAATTTTAAAGTAATGAAGTAAAAGTACCATTTTTATGTTTTAAATGTAACAAAGTGAAAGTAAAAGTTACAAAAAATAAAATAAAATACAGATTGGGGAAAAAATTACTTAAGTACCGCGGCAAATTTTGTTATTTTGTCATTTGTGTTCATCTCCAATTACAGATGTACATCCACTGCTTACTCACTTGAATTTAAATTCAAATCTGTCCACTGATTTAGATATTTTGCTAACAGACAGACAAATACACAGACAGGCAATAATGTTATCAGGTGATATGATGTTAAAACTTTCATGGCTTGAAGAGTTAAAACATTAAAATGTTCAGACACTGAGTGAACAAAACCAGGTTTCAGGTGTTTTGTCTCATTCTTCCTGAAAAAAAACAACAACATGAACATTAAAGGGCCATTGTTGTAGTTTTTATTGGTTTTGACACATTCTTCATTCAGGTCAGTTTGGGACATAAGGAGCTTCAGTCCAGTATTTGTATCTCTTCTCCCGCATCTTTTGTGCTGCGAGCAGCGTGTGGTTTGGCATCGTCTCGTTAAAAATAAAAAAAACCTGCACGTCCGGTGAAAAGATCTCAAGTGTTGGCTCGGAAATCGTTTCTGTATTAACCTCATCGTCTCAAAAGTGTAAAAACAAACAAAACTAAAGGTGGGCTATGCCGTGGATTTATTTAATTTTTTTAAAACGATTCTCTCTTTTTGCAGATGATCTGTTCTACTGCCCTAAAGGCAGTTCGAAGATTTTCAGATTTAACGTCGCCGCCATGGAGAGAAACTCCACCAACCTCTTCAGAGCAGAGTTTCGGGCCCTGAGGCTCCCAAACCCAAGTGCCAAAAGGAACGAGCAGCGGATTGAGCTCTACCAGGTGCGTAAAGGTACCGTTTTCCTTGTCCTTCTATCCATATTAAGCACAAAGCTTTTTTTTAATCAAAGCAAGGCAATTACTTTTTAATGTTAAAGGACTTCAGTTCCTGTTTTTAAATGAGCAGATGCTGACTCAGCTCCACTGCAGAAGCCAGTTAGATCATCATGACCTGATCAAAGTTGATTAAAAACACAATAAATGTAACTGTTTCAAGCCTCTTGATTAGGATTAGGTTTTGGTATATTTACCTATACGACAGAAAGAGTTTAGGTTGAATTAACTACTGTATATGCTATTGCTAACTGAATTTGGGAAAAATTAACTAAAAAAACCATTCAGCTTTAACTTTGTTCCTCAAAATAAAACAGAAGACAAAGTTGGATTCATTAGATTTGGTGCCTCCATCAAACTGATTTTATTTGTCATACAGGAGTTTGGACAAAAATCTTGAACAATAACTCCAGTTAGGACTGGATCAAGATGCCTGCCTCAGCTAATCCACCATAGCAAACGCAAAAATAGCTCCAACTCGGTTTATTTAGATTTTTAGATGTTTGAAATTGGAAAGCAAAAGAAAAAAAACATTTTTAACATTTGCTGAAAATACTTATACCTCGTTCTTTGGGTTGTGTTGATGTCTGCTCACTAAGTCATTTTCTGGTCTCATCACTCATTGAACAACCACAACAATTAAAGATACGCTAGAGATTAGAAAGGTGTTGTTCTGCTTTTGTCTCTCCGAAACCATTGTAGTGAATGTGCATCGTTGTCCTGCAGATCCTGCGGCCAAACGAACACATCAGGAAGCAACGTTACATCGGAGCGAAGAACGTTCTGACCCGAGGTTCTGCAGAATGGATCTCCTTTGATGTGACTGACACGGTGCGGGAGTGGCTGATAAACAGAGGTGGGGGGAAAGCTCATTTCACCACAGCCTATGATGTTTACATTATGTAATTAATAAAGAACTGCTGATCATCAGGATCCAATTTGGGTTTGGAAGTCAGCGTCCACTGTCCTTGCAATAACTTTGGCCCAAATGGCGAAACCTTCGACAACGACAACAAAGTGCTGGAGGTGAAATTTAAAGGTTGGTGTTTAATATTTCATCCTACCGCATTTATCTGACCAAATGAGGGACGGATTTCTGCAATGGTTTTGAAATGTAAAGCTGGATGAGTCACATTATGTCACATGTAGACCGTTTTTTTAATATTGGCTCAGTGGAAATTTTAGCCCTTTTTGAACTCAGCACCCCCTGAAAAATGAACCAACAGTGTAATATATTGTTATATTAATCTTAATAATTTAGTAAAATGCTCCTCAAATGACTGGGAAGTGTGTAGGTTTGAGCAGATTAAAAAAAAAGAAAATCCCCCCCTAGGACTGCTTCACTCCACAACCGCTAACACGAATATGTGTCTCTCATTGTTATAAGCAGATGTTGGCAGGTATGACTTTCTGAGTTTCGTTTTAAATTCAACACGTAGTTATTAACTATTTTAATTGGACACTATTTCATTTTGTATGTGCATGAATGCAGGCAGAGAGATTTTGACAATCTTCTTTGGACTAAGCCCCCATGAAGGTTAGATCCTAGAACTGCCCCCGGGTTGGCTACATGTTCTCCAGCCATTCTTCAAATTTACTGCCAAACAAATGAAATAATTGTTGAAAATGAAACCAGGTGATTTGCAGTCTTAGTTATTGTGTGGTTGTTTGTTTACAGTGTTTGTTTACAGTGTTCAGACGGAAAATTGCTTATTCAGCACTTTTCCTCACTATAATAAAATGCATCAGTTTAAAGATGCTATCATTCCTTATGTGGGTTAGGTGTTGATGGAGAGGAGGAGTACAGCCGCTTGGATCTGGACAACCTGAAGAGGAATAAGGAGCATCTTCCTCACCTCCTCATCATGATGATCCCACCTCATCGCCTGGAGACTCAGTCCACACACCGACGCAAAAGAGCGCTGGACACAAACTACTGCTTCTCGTAAGATGGACTCATTATTAATATGAACTAATAATTTGGAGGCTGTTTATACAACATTAGCGTGTCCTCATCACAGAAACACAGAGGAGACCTGCTGTGTTCGCCGCCTCCACATAGATTTCCGGCGTGACCTGGACTGGAAGTGGATCCATGAGCCGAGTGGGTACGACGCCAACTACTGCTCGGGGCCCTGCCCTTACCTGAGGAGCTCAGATACGACGCATAGCTCGGTAAGAAGCACTTCAGACGAGGAGAAAACAAAATCATATCTTATGATTTGCACAAAGTGGTGAGGAGCCATGACGCCTTTTTGAGTTCCACATTTAAATATTTTCATGTGGGACCTATGCAAATGTGAAAATGAACCTTATAAACAGTGCCCACTTCCCTCTTCTTAATTATTTTAAATAATGACGGATCCTACATTGCCTATATTATGCTTCAAAAAATACTCTTTTGACTGTGAAAGGTTTTGTTTGGAATCAGTTTTACTGCATGGGCAAAATGCAGAAATTACTGTTTGTTAAAATAACTTTAAAGTGCCTGTGACATCAAATTTTTGCAATAAATATGAATACATTTTTGGAAAGATAACATTGAAAACATATTGCAAAAATAAATTTCACACCGCTGAGACGAACAGCTGTTGAGAAATTTGCATGTGAAGTAACAGGAAGTGATGTCAAAGGGGAATGTCAGAGCATTTAAACGACTAACAACACAGGACTGTAGAGACGAATCTGATGTTACTTTAGATTACTTTGAGTCACTATCTGAGAGAAATGAAGAAGAGTCAGAGTTCAAGTAATATTCTGTAAATAAACAAAAAAACAGCGAGTTTTCTAACTTAAAAAGTTTCCCTTTGATGTCACTTCCTGTTTCGCTTTGTCTGAGCAAAGTTCAAAAGAAAATATACCAGTTATGTGACAAAATGGGTAAATTTGTGTATTATGCTAAGTTTCCGAAATATAACAATGTTTTCTTTGTTGTATTTGAAGAATTTGCATGTGACAGGCACTTTAAACGTTGCGCCATAATGAGGTCAACTTTCAGCTCGCATTGGTTTGATTAGCATCACAAACAGCTATAAGACGCACAAATCAAGTCTTCAAAAAATAGCAGGGAGTACCTATTAGGAGGTAAACACTGAACATTTTTTCATCTACTTTCTATTTGCTCATATTTTGATTAAAATATTTTAAAAAACTCAATGATTTTGTTTAATTCAGAGCTGAAAAGAAAGATAGTTCTTATAAAGATACATTTACTTAGTTTTTATTTTGCACTGGCAGCGACACTTAAAATAAGACAGTTTTAGTTAATGAAACATTCAAATTGAGTGCTGACTATTAGATATATCAATATGGGATATCAGTAAAAAAAATAAATGAGTATTTTTTTAAATGTCAATTAGCTTGAGTCACAGTTTGACTCAAACTGCTGCTCAAACAGATTGTTTATGGTTTTATACTGAACTAGTGCTTATATGGTTGATGAGTTTCTTGGCGATCCACATGATCCGTTTTTTTTTTTTTTTCAAGTTTAATTTGCTTTCAATGTAAACTAAGCTAGCAGTCAGTAGTTACCTATGTTTTTTTTAGGGCCGTGCACTTGGGGAACATTTTGATGTATGCTCAGACAGCAAAGACTCATGGGACATTTCATAAACTAATAAAATATGAGTATTTTTCGGTCTTATAAAGTGTTAAAATCTACATGTGTTTAAATCTTATCTAAAAATTTATTATATTTTATGAGTGACAACTATTTGCACCTATAGCCTTTGCACATCTTTATTCTAGCTACTTTTGTGTTTGCTAACATTGATTAGCTTTGGCAGCCACTTTGAATCAGGTTGACTCTCGAAGTTTCTCACATCAATAAAATTTAAAGTGAATTAGACTTTTAACCTTTCTGCTTTTTTTTTTTCCACGCCAGATGCTGAGCCTGTACAACACTCTGAATCCAACCGCCTCTGCCTCCCCCTGCTGCGTTCCTCAGGACCTGGAGCCCCTTACTATACTCTACTACTCTGGACGGACCCCTAAGGTGGAGCAGCTCTCCAACATGATTGTCAAGTCCTGCAAATGTAGCTGAAAGGACACCCTGAGGACAGGTTGTATGGTGGGAATATAGCAGACCCAACCCATGTGCTAAGTTTTTTAATTTTATTTTTATTTTTTTGACTCTGAGCTGTGACGTAAACTGACCCTGTGGCTTCATGGCTGTGTTTTGATTTTTGGGAGGTTTTTTGGAACGACAAACTCTGGAGAGGAGCATATTTTTAAAGACTAATTAAGATCATCTTCCTTTTACCAGCTATATTTTTTACTTCCCCTCAAGTCAAGCCTGAATGAGAAGTAGTTATTTTTTTCTTTTTACTTAAACCCACTATGAAAAACAAAAATAAAGAATGTCTAAGTACTTGTATTTATATGAAGGGAGCTCGGTGGTGTGGTCTTGTAATCCTGAGGCTCATGGGAGTCTAACAGACAACAACCTTTGTTAACATTGATTCTCAAAGATCAACAACCTGCAACAAAATAAAAATCAAAACCATATTTAAGCTAAATTAAATCGTCTATAAAGTCAGTCATTCTACTTTCTTGTTTCAACCCAGCAGACTCATTTTATGTTTTGCTTCCAGATTTTCGCTCGTGCTCAGTGCACTGGTTGGCAGAAAATAAATCTCAGAGCTGGACAAAATGCTGAGTAGAAATAAATATTATCCCTTTTCCACTAGCGCCTTTACAGCATGGTTCGACTTGGCTCTCCACGGTTCCAAGGCGTTTCCACTAGCAAGGATTCATGGAACCAGTCCCATTTTCAGAACTTACGGTACTTCGCTGTGGTTCCAAGTGTACCACGCTGGCCTAAAAATGTGATGTCAGAGGACTGTTAGTCACTGATTGGTTAGGAAGTGGAGTCACTGGTTGCATCACAAGAGCTACTCTTACAACAACCTGATACACCATTTGCAATAACAACACTACCATGCCCTCCATTGTTGTGTTGTGTATCTTTTCGGAGTCTTCTTCTTCTACTGTGTTTAATGTTGACTGATAGATAGCTTAATGGAGCATAACCACCACCAGCTGGTAAGGTGTGTGGTGTCAGTTTTCGGACTCTGGGACCACCTAACTTTACAATGAACCTACCCACTAGAGCTGTCACTAGCTATATTTACAAGGACATAAGTAATCGGATGAAACGGCCATTCGGAATAAAAATGCGTCATGTAAACACCCCATTCATGTGGTCCGGAATTGTGCCTCTGAGGGTGGCAGCACGTTGGAGTAGCTCTGTTCCTTTTATTGAGGTTTTCTTTTATTTTCAGGCGTTCATTCCTGCCTTTCTGCAGAAAAAGTAACGTTTTTTGGATGGCTGTTCATTTGTGTTATGGGTGCTGTGCAGCTGGATTGGTTTTGCCAATGCTTTTTTATACTTTGCTTTTTGTTATGATGCGTAACCATAGCAACAGGGTGGTTTACAACAGGGAGCAGTTGATTAATATTGCAAAATCTGAAATAATATATCAACTGAAGCCGCAAATCCCAGAGGAGTTGAAAAGGAGGCATCATGGATGCAGAGCTGGAGCAAAGAGGCGAGAGAGAAGGAGGAAGTTCAAACCATCACTTCCATCAATCCTAATGGGCAACGTGAGATCATTAGCTAAAAAACTGGATGAACTTCAAGCCCTGACAAGGACTCAGCAAGAGTATAGGGAATGCAGTATTATGTGTTTCACTGAAACAAGGCTGCAGGATCATGTCCCTGATGCCAACATCTCTCTGCCAGGCTTCCAGACTATACGAGCAGACAGAGATTTAAAGAGCAGCGGGAAAAAGAAAGGAGGTGGATTAGCAGTGCTTGTCAACAATAGATGGTATCATCCAGGACATGTTACTGTGAAGTTTCGTCACTGCAGTCCAGACATTGAACTCTTGGCAGTAAGTTTTCGTCCATATTATTTACCAAGAGAGTTCACCTGTGTTATTTTGGCAGCTGTTTACATTCCACCCTCAGCTTTTGCTGACAATGCATGTGATATCGTCAGTTCCGTTGTTGCTAAGATACAGACACAACACCCCAATGCATTTGTGGCAATATCTGGTGATTTTAATCATGCCTCACTCTCTGCTACACTGCCAACATTTCAACAGTTTGTCAGCTGCTCTACCAGAGAAAACTAGACATTGGATTTGTTTTACACAAATGTTAAGGATTATTATATAGCCAATGCAAGACCTCCTCTGGGTAATTCAGATCACAACCTTGTTTATCTCTGCTCAGAATATAAACCACTTGTTCAGAGACAACCTGTAACTACAAGGACTGTGAGAAAGTGGTCACAGGAAGCTGAAGAAGCCCTACAGGGATGTTTTGAAGCTACAGATTGGATTGTTCTTTGCCAGCCACATGGGGATGACATAAATGCCATGACTGAGTGTGTGACTGACTATATAAACTTCTGTGTGGACAACACCATCCCCAGCAGAACAGTGAGATGCTTCCCTAATAAC
>NW_013952624.1:190200-199187 GCF_001266775.1 Austrofundulus limnaeus
ATAAGTTTTTAGTTAAATGAGTTACAACAACACCTAATTTCCCTCTGGGATCAATAAAGTGTTTTTGAATTTGAATTTGAATTGAATTCGGATCATTCTGACCCGATTCAGCTCGATCCGAATGAATTTGTAATTGGAATGAGAGGGGTGGTTTATGCCGATTGATAATCCGATTGACGTGCATGTCAACACTTAATCCGATCATTTTATTCTGATTGTGGAAAACTGACCTGACTGTTCATGTCTGCTGATTTTCATCCAGTGGTTTCTGCTCTTTTGTGGAGGGAGGGACAGCAGCACTGTAGTTTCCAGCAGCACAGAACTTTTCCTCCAGTTTTCTCATTCGAAGGAAGACACACAGCCTGCGCCGCTTCGCAAAAAACAAACAAACAAACAAAAAAAAGTCAGCGCGTCACCTGCAGCTGAACCAGAGAGTGCAGTAACGTCTCCATCATTATTAAAACCTGTCGCAGGTCCATTCTGAGCTCAGAAGCTGTTTGTTTTTGTTCATGATGAAAGTAGAACTTTTTTCTGTTTTTTTAAGGGAAAGTTAGCAACTGCACGTTAGTGCTTCTATTCTGAATAAAAGCCTGGTGCATGTAAACACTCGTCATGATCATATTGTGCACATGTAAACAATACATTCTGATTATTTAATCCAAATACATTTCAATCCCATCAAATAATTTTGCGCATGTAAACATAGCTGCTGAAGTGTAATAGAAAACCCCTGAATCGTGATGAACAGAGTTCAGGCAGGTCTAACTGTGTTGTTGAGGCGCTACTGGGAAAAGGCTGTATGTGACCCACCACATCAAACCGATGATTAAGTCAAATTTGGTCAAAAAGACCTCAGCACATTTTCAGATTCCTGCTTTTTAAGCCACATTTTATACCTGAATCATCCTGATATCATGAGTAGTTCCAGAGATATCCTTTGATTTGCATTGTCACGATAATACATTAACATTGGTTCTGAATCCTATTTTTAGATTATTCTAATGAGGAAATTTTGATGCCATTTTAAAGAATAAACAGCTGGAAGGAAAAAAGCTTTTGCAGTGTAAATGATTTATTGTTGCTCAAAATCAAGTTTTTTGTTGCCACTGTTTAAAAAAGTGCTTCAAAATACTCTAAGATTATATTTCGGTTTATTCAGATGATCCATTAAGAAAATATTTAGCCAATATATTTGGACTAAATGCAATTATTGCAAACTTTTTAATCAAAACACTATATCTGCATATGTGATGAGTCACATGTGTCACATGCTGACAGCGTTTCCTTTTCTAAATCTAGGGAACACCTGATTTTACTTGCAAAAACTTGTCATTATTTCAGTCGTTTGCATTAATTTGTCAAGTTTTCTCATACTTTAAAGCTCTACTTAAATGCAACACTGGGTTCTGTTTTGCCAACCATTAAACAAAGACAACACAACTCATTATGATGCGTCATGCTGCAGTGGGTTTTATAATAACTGATCTCAGACGATTTGAACGAATGGTCAGTGTTCCTTCAGGCTAGATTATTTTTTTCCCCTTAAAACTTGCCCTAAGTTCCCTTCTCTTCAAACAGAGGGCATTATCTTCAAACACAACAGGAGAAAGGACAGATTTGCTGCTGTATCCAAAGCCAAAGCTGTGGTCAGGCAAAGGACAGCCGAGGCAGGATGCCTGCTGGATTTGCAATGGAAAGCCAATGAACAAAGAATTTGAGCCAAGCTTTTCTTTTTCTGGCCAGCCAACAGCAATGGTCTTCTTTTATTTTTTTTCCTTTTCTTTTCTATTTTTGCATCTATTAGTATGGATGGACGGGAAGAAGAAGAAGATGAAGAGGGGAACCTGTATTACAGTGAAAAGACTGAAGCCATGAGCAGATTGCCATTCACTGGATGTTTTTATTCCTAATAGGTTCAATTTTTTTCTTTCTTTAAATAATTTACTGGAAAAGTGCAAGTGTTACGCAACCAGTTTTTATGAGCTTTTTTGAAACTAATAGCAGATTTTGTTTGTTACGTAACGTCGTATAGTGATTGTTTCACTAACTGAGCAGAGAGCGTGTCGCCATTTTCACTATGGAAAGAACATTTGGATTAAACTGGATGAGTACTGCTACATTTCCTTCTAATTTAAAATGTATGTGATGTCTGACTATAAGGGACTGTCTATAGAAAGTAAGAGCCCCACTTTTTGTGTCTGGAAATAACCCAAAGTGTAAAATAATTTAAAATTGTGTCATTTTTACTTTTTGTTTTGTTCTGTTGCCTGTCAATCAGATCATTTGAAGTGGGGTTCTGTGAAAAGAATATGAAGAATTAATATCTAACCTGTGGTAGATAACTCTTTGAATGACCTTGATTAGGAGCTACAGAGCTAACGGCTTGTTTGAGTGAGGCTGCCAGCTTAAATTACTCCAACAGCTAAACATTTTAACAGATTTACATTACACAGTTATATTTTTTATCATTATTAGCAAGTCTAAATATTAGAAGCTGCTAGCACCTGTAGATAGAAAGTTAGCAGTGCAGATCATATCATCAAGCAGCCTCGGCGTTGGATATCGTACTGTATAAATGTTTTTTGGCCCCCACAAAAATGCCAAAATGATTATTGTTATTGCTAGATTACTGTAAATATAAATAACTAGAACATTTTAGTACCTTGCTAGCAAACTATATAATGGTGCTCGACTCATGCAAAATGCCACAATACTCAAATCCCATACCAGTACCAATATTGGTATAAAGATGGAGAGACATGTTCTAAATAAATGTCTTTTAAACGTCATTGGGCCTCATGCAAGAACCGTTCGTACGKACAGATTTGTTCTTAAGTTGTGCGTACGAGTGATTTAGGAGAATTTGTTCACCAAGTTTCTCATATTGTAAGATTTTTTTTCAGATACGAACAAAATTCACGTGTGGTCCAGACCTGTTGTACATTTTACGAGCAGTCAGTCTGCTGTTATCCAGACAGATTTTTCTCACTAATAACTTTATATTTCATTAGTTTGAAAATATTTTGAGTTGAAAATAAATCACAGTCCATAATTATGTTGACAATAGGCTATTCTGTTTGAACTGGAATTAGATTTTAAATTTAACTAACGACATAAATTGGTTAGATTAAATTAAATTGGATTTTAATGCTGTTGTATAGCACTACAATATTAATATGAAGTTCTCAAACTAAAAACCAGCTTAAATTATGCATTAATTGAAGTTTGGAAACTTTTAAAAGGCTTTTTTTTTCAAAATCGCTTCTGACACTTGCAACAGCCGTTGGGGGTGTAGCGGTGCGCGACTGCTCTTCTTCTGAATAAATGAAAACTATGTAACACAGTCGTTTACACTTAAATTAAAAATATTTGACCAAAGGAAAACCAGAGCAGGACTAGAGAGAGATGAATAGGATTTAGATTTTTATTTCTATGACTGTACGACCCACGGGAGACATGACATTAACAGCAGTCATCATATCATTCCTCAGCTTTAGTAGGTCTGATGCTGCTAAAAATGACTTTTTTTCTGGATCTCCGAGAGCAGGACTTCAGCCTCCGAACTTGTAAAGTTCTTCTTTTTACTTTGTGATGTCATTTATGAATGGACACTTCCTGGTATCTGAGGCAGGAAACGTAGCCTTATATGGTGTTTTTGGGAGGGTAGATTATGCTAATCACCTCTCCCCGTGCGCGAGCACCTGATACGCATTCATCAGTTTACGCTGCTCATTTACACACTTTTCCTGAAGATAGAAGAGTTTGTTGAATCTGACGTGGCATGTTCGTACGAACCCTTCGTACGAACAAAAGTAAGAGAAATTTAGGATGAGAATACGAACATGTTCTTGCATGAGGCCCATTGTGTTTGAGTTCTAACTCAGCAAGTACTTTGTATTG
This sequence comes from Austrofundulus limnaeus, assembly GCF_001266775.1. Classification (NCBI taxonomy): domain Eukaryota; kingdom Metazoa; phylum Chordata; class Actinopteri; order Cyprinodontiformes; family Rivulidae; genus Austrofundulus; species Austrofundulus limnaeus. Next base: position 194,101 of record NW_013952624.1, read on the forward strand.
GTACACATTATCAGTGAGCACTCCAACTGAAGTACTCGGTCTGAGAAAAACTGGTATCGGGACACCCTGAGTCATCACTTCTCATTGGTTGAAGGTCACACAGCGCTGTAAAAAGACAGAAATTTGCGCAAATTTGCTTGATGAATACCTGATGCAATCGTTCACTTCTCACTATGCTAATTAGTAGAAAAGAGAGAGACATGAAAAAGAAAACAAGCAGGAAGATGAAAATTATCCACGTCATTTTAATTTATCATGTGATTAATTGATTTCATTGTTCATTGCGACAGGCTTAATATCAGGTACACGTCTGCAATGAATGATGTTTCTAATTAGCAGAAGCAAATAAATGAAAAAATAATATTTATATGCAACTCTACTAGGAAATCTAGCCATGATAAATTGTTTACATTGACAGCTTGCCCCATCCAATATGGTGTCGCGTTCATCAATCATTAGCAGACAATCTTCTAAAATGTGTGACGCCTCTAACAAATGCACCTTATTGGTCAGTCCAGTCAGAATTAAACTCCAGCCTGAGGTTGTTTAAAGATCTACGACAGATAAGATACTGATTACTCATATTCCTCACACAGAACTCCAATTTAAAAAAATCTGAACTATCCTTTGGCTTTTAAATTCCGACTCAAGTGAGGTCTGGTGATCTCAAAACACTGCAGTCTTTCATTCCTTCTGCTCTGTCTCTATTTGTTTTGGTGCTCGTTTTACAGTGTGAAGCCCTAATGGAACAAAAAATGGCAAAGGGAGGGGGGAAAACATGACAGTTGCTATAGATGCACAGTTAGACCTCATTTTCTCAGAGTCAGGCGAACAACTCTGAATCCCGGTACTGTTTGCCCAGTCAGAGTCATCTAGCCTATAGATGATGTTTTTGGCAGTAATAATGTTTGACATGACTTTTTGATCACGATTATTATTAATAATAATAATAAAAAACATGCAAAACTGTACGAGCCTTTTTCTAAGCTGGGAGAATCCCTTTAAGACTTTTATGAAATAAACGTAACAGATCTGTGAAAACTTTCAGCTCCAGATGAGGAAAAGATGAATTTATTCACCAGCTCTGTCTGCCATATTGAAACACCATTTAAAATACCGTTTTCTCATAAGTTAGAAAAACATGATTTTTTTTTCCCCTCGCTTGAATCAACCACACCTGCTTCCTGTAAGCACATGCATAGGGCTGCCTTTTACTGGAGTCATAAATTCAAGCGCTCCTTTTTAGAGATCGATGTTTAACAACTTTCCCAGGCAAAAAATTAAAGTTATTACTCTTATTTTCAGGGCATATTAACACGCAGACATCTCATTATTTTCTAATATTTCACATAATGGTGAGTATAAATCATACGGGAACCTGCACTTCACATTTGTTACCACTTTCTAGGTATTTATGCTCCGTTAGCATTGCTTTCTCTTGCAGGTCTTCAACCTTGGAAGGTTAAAGGAGAATTATCCTGCTTTTAAATCTCTCTACATTTAAATCCTTTGGTTGGGGTCTATTGAAAGTGGAACTGCAATGCTTTGGTCTAAATTCCTCCTTATTGTAACTCCACAAGCCCCTTTTTTCCACCCCTTTTCTGAGGATCAACTCATTTTGATGCTGTCTCTTAAAATCCAAAAGAGGCGCTTCACACCCCTCGCACACATCATCTCACAGCACTAATTGCAGTAATTGCAAAGTGGCAAACTGTAAGAAATATTCGTGTTCAAAGACTGAAGTCAATAGAAAACCACCACTGTTAAATAATGATTGTTAGACGGAATAAAACCATACAAAACCAGAATTCTGGAGTGAGGGTTTATTGCCATCGGAGCAGACAACCACACACTGCTGGCAAACCAGGAAGTTGATCCATTTATACAGAGTCTTCAATGCCCGTGTTCGCCCCCTACTGACCTACGGCTGAATCACAGGCATTCATTCAAAATTCTCACCTACTGTTCTCATAACGGATAAATATGTGTTGTTGTAGATATTTCGGACATGTAACTAATCTATCAACACATAATAGATTAAACATTATAAAAAGGAAAACCTAAAAATATAGTGTTGTGCTTTTAACATAAGTACTAAACTCTAATAACTTTAAATTTCTTCAATTCCCGTTTTCACATGACAAAATCATGTGAACTAAAATAAGAAATTTATAATAAGCTATATGTTCGCATTAAGGCACAGATGTGTATGCAAATTACCCTAAGCAATACAGCACAACGTGGAAAATTTCTAACAAAACAATAATTATTTTTATTGACACTTTTATTGACGATTAATTAACAGGATATGATTTGGCCCTAACCCTATGAAACTCCAAATACACTGTAAAATGTACTTAATGGCTAAAAAAAAGTGGATTTGCATGATGTGTCCCCTTTAAAACCTTATTTGCATTTTTAAAAAGCCTCGATTTAAACACAATACATTTTCTGTCGTCCTCACTAATGGGTTGCAATTAGCCACACAGGTTTGGAGGAATGGTGAGTGGAGTTAATTTGGAATGACAAGTAGCCAGAGAGAATTCCCTTTCACTGCTGGCCCATTATTGTTCTCTGTCACGATCAATCAGAGCTGAAGCATGATGGAGCTACAAAGACCAGAGGGCACGATCAGGTCTGAACAGGGTCGGGGCTTTAATGGCTTTGCCGACAGCCCTGCACTCACAAACGCACACACGTACAAAAACACACACTACTACAGAGTTGTGCCCCATGCATGATTGACTTTTAAGCTCTTAGTCGACCCTTGCTTGGAAATTTCAAAGTGGTGCAAATATCAGAGCTCTCAGTGTAGGACTCTATAAAATCCATTTTATTTTTCCCCAAATTCAATTTTTTTCTGTTTTTATGTCTCTAAATTCCTCTTTTCCTATTTTTATCTAAATTCAAAATTTTTCATTCTAACCATGTATTGATTGACCTGAAACATGAGTAATTATAAAAATGAAAAATAATATTACAAACAACATCTACAGAATTCAACATTTAATGGCTCTTATTTCACTTTCACAAATATAACAAATTGCTGTGGTTCAGCAGAACATTAAAAGTTTTTGCAAGGTATTTAAAAGTTTATACTAGGGGTGCAACAATACATGTATCTGTATCGAACCGTTCAATACAGTGCTTTAGGTTCAATACACACTTTTATTGAACAATACAGCTTTTTAAATTTTATTTTATCAGCTTCCCTTCTGAAGATGCGCTGTGTTGAAGACTCAGTGGATCTGTGTTCGACTACTCCACCTAGGCTGCATTGTCGAGTGCAGATCCACTGAGAAACTTGTTGTTTCAGCCATACTTAATTTAAAAATGTACTTTTGAGGTTAAACAAATGTTCAGAATTAATTTCAATACGCTACAAGTTAAGAAGGGCATGGAAATTTCTCTTTTTTGTATCAAAAAATATTGAACCGTGACACTAAAGTATCGAACCGAACCGAATTGTATGTTTTACCCTTCGTATTTACCTGTCTTTTTAAAGAATAAAAATACCATTTATGTGTAAAAATGGAATATCACATACCTCACATAAAAAGTTATCCTTTTGTAAAATAAAAATGCTTTAGAGCAGTGGTTCCCAAAGTTGGGTTGGGACCCAAAGTGGGGTCCTGAAAAGATTTTCTGAATTAATTACACTAAAAAAATACAGCTAACAGCATTTTTTTGGCCTTTGTTGTTGCCAAAGAGGAAGGTTAGTGTATTTATAATGGAGAAAAAAAGCGTAATAAATATTGTTACTATGCCCTTGTTTATTTGACACGAAAACAATGTTTATTACAGCTGGGGGCACAGGTCTCTGCTGTTGGTAGTTTGTGGGTCAAAGGCTGAAAAGTTTGGGAACCTCTGCTTTACAGTAACACAACATGTCTCATAAAGAAACATAAAACATACAAACAGTAATTTTTTGCACAATAATGAATAGGATCTGTTATTTTTACTTTTGCTTTATCAAAAATGGACAAAGCTTTTAATTTTTTTAAATGAATATCTGATTCCGCACACATAACAACAAAACTTTAAGAAAATTTTCCAGATTCATAAAATTGCCTATACTGTTCCTTTAAACTTTGATTTGCACTTTTTAATTTGGAGGATGTTTCAGCGAGACTCTTCGCCACGGCTGACCTATTTTTTATTTTTAATTTTCATTTTTATCCGTTTGTGAGGATAGGAGTCCAGACATGTGCACGTAACCAGGCAATGGCATCTACAGGGAGTGGCAGCGGCCAAAATACCCCAGAAACTCGCCCAAAAGAATGAGTTCCGTGAGATTACGCATCTTATGTTGGTTCTGCAGCGTACCTACAAAAAAACAAACAAAAAAACTGTCCGCTTTTTTGGTTTAGTTTGCTGACTGCGCAATAAATCACGGGATTACGTTCATCCGCTGCATGCGTAGGAACCCACGCATTGGGACAACCTTCGGCGTAAGACGGTGATGTGAGCAGGCGACACGTCGAAGGGCGCAGCCTGGATTCGATTTTGTTTGGTAAATTCTGCAATTCCGTCTGCGTTTTTTTTTTTTTTTTTTTTTTCACATCGCGGAAATCATAGGGCCTTTCATGCAGGAATGGCTTTGAAGCATCATTTCCCTTTTCCTTTAAATAACAAAAACTGCCACCAAAACAGATAAGTTGCTGTCTGGATAGTAAAACAGTTTATTCAGTTCTAGAGAGAGAGAGAGAGAAAACAAGATAAAATGAAGTGGATTTTACAGACGTTGCTGTCAGGAAGCAGCCAAAACATCGGCTCGTATTTTTCAGGATCCAGTAAAAGCCCACTCTCAGCTCTGAGCTACCGTGAGCAGCCCCCTAATTGGATTTAGGTTGAGGGTCCATGTTTGGGTTGAAGTCTGACTTTCTCAGAACTCCTGCTCGTCCGAGACTCGGCGGTGATGAATCGCATGACACGTGAACGCACCGAGGGTTGGAAAACTCTGTCTTCTGCTAGTCCCTGAGCAGATTAACAGATGTGCAGGGAAGAGGGGTGGGGGTGGGGAGGTGGAAGTGAACGGTGGAGAGGGAAAGTCAGTGTGTGTGTGTGTGTGTGTGTGTGTGTGTGTG
>NW_013952624.1:201527-202896 GCF_001266775.1 Austrofundulus limnaeus
CAGTTCCAGACAGTGGATGCCCTTCGTGAAGCCATCTTCAACACTTGGAGCAACGTTCCCACATAGCCTCCTGGAAAAACTGGCATCAAGCATGCCTAAACCATTGTTTGAAGTCATCAACAAGAATGGTGGAGCTACTCATTACGGAGTCCTTTTTTTGACACTTTGATTTCTGTTTTCGTTTTTTTTATTTTTTTATTTTTTTTTTGAGCTATGGTCTTAAAACTTTTGATCAGCTGAAAAAAATCATGTTTGAGTGTAAATGCAGTTTTCAATTAATTCCCCGCTCAAAGGTTTGTGTCTCTTACACTGATTTCTTTTTTTTAACATTGTGAAGCTCTACTTAGAACCTTATAAGATCCAATAGTGCAAAATGCAAATTCTTGCACTTTTTTGACTGATCTTAAGATTTTGATCAGGAGTGTATATAGTATAAATTCCTAGTCTGTGAATCCTGTTCATTGACAATGGCAATAAAACTGACTGATTCTAGTTGGCAGCAGTTAAAAAGTTATGTTTCGCATCTAATTACTATTCTTTACACAAACAAATTTTAACTAATTTGATGCATATTATTTAATTAAATGGTCCTAATTAATTATGGTCTTACCTTTACTTATGAGTGAAGTCTATTTGTCTTCCTTTTGAAATTAACTGCTTCGACTGAAAGTCCAATTTAGAATATTGTTTCAGTTTAGAAAGATAAGCCTCCATTTTAAAATGCTTGAAAAGTAGAAATGATAGCGGTGGCTGCACTTGCTAAATACGAGATTTTAGTTAGCTTTCTTCCTCTGCAGCTGTAAGGAGTAACAATAAGAATGTCCGTGCTCACAAGCGCCCCCTACCGTCACGTGCAAAAAAACTGGCCTCTTGTGTCTTTTCTCAGCTGTTTCAACTGATTTAGCACATTACACAAACACATATTTATATAATAAATATCGACTAAACGGTGGAAAGTCAGGTGCATATTTAAAAAATTTAGAAACATTTTACTGGCGACAAAGAGACAAATTCTGCTCTCTCTGTTTAACGTGCAGGAGGGATTGCGCAATCCAAGTGGAGACGGAGCGAGATTGAAATGATTGCCCAATCTGGAGGCGGAACTTGATTTTTCTCGTCCTGTATTTGAACAGGATATGAGGAAATTCAGCGATTTTGAATAAGAAAAATATTTAAAAGGGTTTATGTTAATTGAAAATGTGTTTATAGTACAAAGCATTGTATAAATGTGACAGTTTAATGTGTTTAATATTGTTTTTTTCTTTTTCTTTTTAATTTCCCTGATTTCCTAGTGACCGCACGTCACTGGGACTCGATTCTCTGGGCTCATTTTCCAGATATTCGCACAAGTGTATACAACACTCATGGC
>NW_013952624.1:203146-222024 GCF_001266775.1 Austrofundulus limnaeus
TATATATATATATAAACACCGTAGTGTGTCACATTGTTGATACAATATGATTTTTTGTTTTTTTCCCCCCTCATCTTCCCTTGTGTGGTTTTTAGTTTTTCTGTTAAGGGTTGCGCTTCCTCATGATGTCTTCATGAAGATGATCCTTGCTCTCTCCAGGGTCTGTGGCTGCATGACTCAGAGCACCTGTTCTCCCATGTTTGTTATGTGTTGTCTTCTTCTGAATGGGTGTTCTGAACTGTAATTTCATTGTGCTCTGTACAATGAAAATAAAGGTCTCTGTAATCCAACCTAATATATCTGTTCAGTTTTCTTTCCTTTGTTCTTAGCCATGGCTCGATTCATGCTTTTGTTTTGGAGTTTCTCAATCAGGAAGTGCTGCTCTCTGCTTTTATTTTGTAGCAACACTTCTCACTAAAAGTCAGTAAATTTCATAAAAACAAAATGACATCAAAGTGTCTGCTTTTCAGGCAAAACGTTACATGAGCGTAATGTTATCTTGGAAAAGAAACCATGCAAGTTAATTTTTTTACTTTTTATTTTCCACTAGCAATCTTGTACAGACATGTATATAAATCCAATTTTATCCCATTTCACAATTTTTCTTGTTTATACATCCATCATTAAAGATAATTGAACTCCACTGATCATACATGTTATTTATTCTGTTACAAGTTGTCTGGACGCTGTCACCGGAGGAAGAAACAAACAGAACTACACTTCCTTCAGTTGTACAATTCCCGTTATAAACAAAGAACAAGTAAGCAAAACATAAAAAAATTATTAATAATTACAAAAGTCCAGAGTGTATAATATACCAACACATAAATAGAGGTGTCAGGATTTCAGGATGAAATTTATTGGTCTGCACTTAGATTCAAACTTCTCTACCTTAAATTGTAGTTTAGACGTTTGGGGATTGTGGTTTTAGCCAAGCAGCTGTGATACATTTCTTCACAATCAGAAGCAGAATTCTAATCAAATATGCATTGTTTTTGTACAGGTTATCTAGGGGAATTATTCCTAAGATATACGGATTCAAATGTAATTGAATGCCTTAAATACTTTTTATCTCTATTTGTGTCTCTTTCCAAAACTCGACCACTTTTGGGCAATCCCAAAATATATGAGTAAAGTTCCCCATCTTAGCACAATTTCTCCAACATAACCGAGTTGTCTTATTATATTTTGATGGGATGATTGGCGTGTTGAAGTACTGCATCTTTACTTTCCAGTCAAACTTCCTCCATGTCGGGGTGTTTGTTAATTTATGTCCATAACTGAATGTTTCTTCCCAATCCTCATCTGTTATCATTATGTTAGCCTCTAATTCCCATTTCTCCTTAATTTCTGTATTATCAGCGTTAGATTCATATTGTAGGCTTTTGTATATTATTTTTAAATCAGGCCTTTTTGTAGTTCTCCTTTTGTTATTAGCATTAATACTTCTTCTATCTTTGGCATGTCTTATGAAATCTTTTGCCAATCATCGTGATTCAGAAGATAATGCCTGAGTTGCAAATATTTATAGAAAAATCTTTTTTGTTGTTGTTGTTTAAATTCCCCTTGAATTTGTTCAAGTGATTTCATTGTTGATCCTTTAAGGACCTGTGCTTTAAATACAAATACCGTTTGTCTATTTTTCAAATCCTATGTCCAGCTGGGATAAAATCAGGATTCTAAGCTATTTTTACAGCTTTTGATATAGAGTCAGGAGGTTACATTTCTTTTTATTCTTGACCACATATTGATTAATTGTTTAATCCAATAATTTTGAATCTTAAGCCTTTTCCAAATCTTTTTTTTATTATAAATAGTAATAATGACATGTTCAGACAACACCTCTGTTCCATCTCTACCAATAAGTTTCTGTATCCTTTGTTATCAATAGGGCTATGGCTCTAAGATGGGCAGCCCAGTAATAGTTCCTTAAATTAGGTAAATTTAGTCCTCCATTGTTTTTTGCAGATTGTATTACTTTGAATTTAATTCTTGCCTTTTTATTTTGCCATATATATTTTAATATTCTTTTATCTACCTCTTTAAAAATGAATTAGGGATGACTATTGGAAGTAACTGAAACACAAATATAAATCTTGGTAGGATATTCCTTCCTTCCACCGAGGGTCAGTGGAAGGATCTCCCATCTTTCTAATTCTTTTAGCAAGATTTTTTTTTTAAAAAAAGCAGCGTCAGGTTTTTTCTTCTTCCAGTGTGCATACCAGCAGGTTTGTCTGAAATGTTTTTGAAAAAGAAAAAAGCTTAAACACTACATTTTTTGTGAGGAAAGGAGGATTTTAGCTGAACGATAACTTGACTGTTCAGCTGTTGAAAATATGACAGAATCATCAGTTGCTTGTGGACACAGGAAACTGCACAGTTGGACTTTTATCCGTGAGGTTACGCAATGTCAAGGCAAAAAATATTCCAACAAAAGATGGAAAGTAAAAATAAAAAAAGCAAAAAGTGTACATCTCTAATAGTGCTGTAATTACTCTTCTAGTAACAGGATATTTTCAGCCTGCGTTGCCAAGTAACTTGCAGAAGCAAACCCCCGCTGCTCGTTCTCAAAAATCAATGAGAAAAGTGTTTGGTTTGTACCTCCTCATTAATCTGCACGAGACCTCATGACTCTTTGAACTGGCAGAGCTCCAGAGGCGGCTGGCTGCGGTTTGCCTTGCACAGTGTGTGTGAATGTGTGTATGTGTGTGTGTTGTAATGTGCAGTAAAAAGGGCCTCAAACCCCTTCAAGAGGTTGCACTTTGAGAATGTCCTAGGTGCTAAAGTACTGTTTTAGTGGTCCAACTGTGTTACCTTTGGTTTTGTTGATTCCAGAAATGAGAACTTTTTTTGTAAAAAACAAAATAGTTATTTGTTACGTTTGGACACAGCACTGGTTCATCCCTTGAGAAGATTAGAAATCCAAATTACACTTTCAGATTACAAGAAAGTCTGTTTCCTTCAAGACAAAATAAAAAGAAACACACACAAGTAGAGTTTTGTGTGTTTGACAGCTTAACACTGCATCCCAGACTAAAAACGTGTTTGCGATCCGAATCTTTTGACCGTCTCCTTACAATGAAAAATAGGAACTGAGTTGTGGACAGTAAAGAGTCGTTCCTATTTTTTTTTTTACTACCGTATTATATTTTTAAAAAATCCCCAACATAGAAAATCGCTCCTCCTTCACATTTTCATGGAAAAGAGGGGCAGAGCACAGCAGCTGGGGGGAAAGGGGGAGGGGCATCTGTTTGATTAAATACCGCCCACATGATGTGATGATGTCACTTAATGGCTCCGTGAAACAAATCAAGATCCAAATCAGTGGCCAGATCAAAGATTTTCTGAGAGGCCATCAAGGGACCACAATAGTCATAGAGAGGCCAAGTATTTTTTATCATCCTTGCACGCAAATCCTCAGTTTTGGCAAGGTGTCTACATTTAACCAGTAACACATGTTCAAACACTTGTCATGTAATATAATAATAAAAAAAACTTGCAGTAAATTCTCTTACTGATTTAAGGGCTCGACACACGGGAGGCGATTTCGCTCGCTCTCCATTCATTTCCTATGGAGCCTGTGCGGTGAGGCGACAATCGCTTGCCCTCCTCCAGCTAAGCGACCGGCGAAAATAGTGCACGTGAAATTTCGCGCTCGTACAGACGTGCACACGCGAGCTTGTGACGTGACATATGAAAGTTGAAAAATGTTCAACTTTTGTCGCTGTCGCTTAGCGTACAACCAATCAGCGAGGGTTTCATTGGCTGACCAATGAGAGGAGAGTATGCTACACACTGCCGTTAGCTAACACTTTCACCAAGGGATTACTAAAAAGCTTTGTGGGAATTTATTGGCACCAGGGTGAAGTTTATGGTAAGTTTTTCCTCATAAAACTGTATCTTGATGTGCGTTTGTTTTTCAATATCATCAGCATCGCAAGATTTGTTTAGTTTACATGTCCGTAATGCACACCCGCCGTTCGAGTCAAGAACCAATCAAATTTTGTGAAGACAAGCGACCTGAGAGCGGGATTCGCAACGCTGCGATCGCTATCGCGTCCCGTGTGTTGGGTTTCACCCTGGCTGCGATGATAGCCGTCAATCGCTGTAGTTTGTCGCTGCCCGTGTGTCGAGCCCTTTAACATGCATTTTTACTGTTAATAGATAAAACACTCTCAAGCACACAGCATGTGAGTAAAAACAGCCATTATTTGTCAGGTGAAAGACTTTTTCTGCAAGATTGCTCAAATATTCTGAAAAAGAGAAGACGTCTTCTGTGAGCTTGATTCATGCTGGTCTTTCCTATTTGACTCATTAGCGCCACTAGTGTTTGAACATGGAACTGCACCCAACAACACTGCTCTTGAGCAAAGGACAGATGAGTGACAGGACAGGGGCACTTCAGGGAGTGTTTTTCCACTTGTGTGGATCAGACAAGATGTGGTCTGTCACATTAGGTCCTCACAACCATATCAAGACTTGCACACACTGACAGGTTTGTGTTTCTATCCTTATTAGGACCTTTCATTGACTCCCATTCATTTCCCATTCAGTTTGTAACCCTGACTCTAAATCTAAACCTCAGATTATAAGCACCAACACTGAAGGCTTAATGTGCTTTAAAAAATAAAATGTTTTCACAAAGAGTTTAGCAGAATGTTGTGTGACAGTGCTTGGAAATGAAATGTTTCTCCAATTTATTTATTAATTTTTTTTATTTGGAAAGTTTATTTGCATATGTAACTGAAAAATGATCTGTAAACATTAAAATATCATGTCTAAATTTCTTGCCTTTTCCCAATTAAACCGGTTTAACTGTGGCTGTAAACAAAGCAAACCGAGCTGTGGTTCTGTTGGTTTACACAACAAAAATAACAAACTTATGCTGGAGTCCAGTTGGTGGTTCCCCTCTCAGTGACCAAAACGCTTCTTTTATCATTTTAATTTCAAAACAAAAACTTAATACTGATAAATAAAACAAGAGGATAATGATTGTTGAAGCTTTTGTCAAGAATACAATAAAAAAGCAATATAATGAATTTAATTTTTAAATACTTTAAGGATATGTAAAGTAAAGTAAATGTCTTGCCTTTACTCAGTTCAGTTGAGTGGAACCAGGTGACAATTTTTAAATGAAATCCACTACATCAGTTTTTTTTTTGAGTGTATGCCAGTTTTATTTAGTGAGGTAGAAGACTAAAAGATCACATGTGTTTTTAAATATTTTTTTATCTTTAATTGTTTTTGATGGATCCTGATACCTTCAAATGAGTAAATTCTTTATAAGTTACAACATGCTGTCAGCATGCAAATAAACAGAAATGCAAACAACAAATGAATGTTTACATTTACTTGGTTGCAAGCATCTTTAAGGTCATTTATCCTATATTTTGACCAATTTGTAAAATAAAACTTTTCATTCCTGCATTAAAGCTTGATATAAACTTTTAGTTTTCAGATTCAAACAGCTGAGTCAATTACTGCACGTACTCCAAAGGCTAACAGACATTACAAAATCTCACAATATCAAACACGTTTGTGAGCAAAACATAATTTAAAATAGGGCTGGTCAATTAAATTGCACAAGGGAGTTACATCAAGGGATTTTTAATCAACTTAAATAAATTCTTTTATATTAAATAAAAAATAATTAATTAAAAATAAACAAATTACCTTTTTTTATACTGATTTTGGTGGTGCTCCTTCAAGGCCAAAAAGTTCTTAAACTCATAAATGTTTAAGAACTCCTTGGTGTGCCAGATTGTAGTCACTCATGGGCTGGATGTGGCCAGCGGGCCACCAGTTGATTAGTCCTGATTTAAAAGGTTTGAGCAATAAGGCTGTAGCTTGTTTCAAGTCTGTAAGTGTTTACCAACACAAACATTAAAAAGGCTTTTTTTAATGGTTTCAGTAGGTATTTCTTTAAAAACGTCATGAATTTAAACATAATATCTTAGTTTGTTATGAGGAATGCCTTTTTAAGATTTGCAAATCTAACTGAATTTAGTCAACAGTGACAGAAGCCTGAAGTATTTTGGATTTTATTCTCTTTAATCTCACTGCTTCCTTCATTTCCAGACAAGATTTCTGTTGTTTTTGCTCAAGCAGCATTCAGTGCTCTCATCTGCCTTGATAATTTCTACCCGTCTCTCCTCGTTACGTCAGATCGGTCAGACGAGCTCTGTTCATTCATCACTGTTGGTGATTGGAAGCAGAAACTTTGGGGTTCAGGGTTCCCCCGACAGCAATGATCTCCACTTCTGGCTAAGTTTTCGTTTTAGACTTTTAAAATGTGATAAGAACTCAGGGCTGCTGCCCAACAAGTTTGAATCAGAGAGGAACGGTTCTTTCCAAAGACACCAATCTGTGAGTATTTGTGGTAATTTCTACAGAAGAATCCCCTCATATTAAAATCATTTGTTCTAAGCCAAAAAAAAAAAAGGTAGGAGAACCTCTAACTTTTTTACTGTTAAGTTTCTTAAAAAGGTTAAACATTTTGCCCACGTGTCACATCTCAGCGTTTAGTTGTTGGTGGGGGGTGGGCGACGTTACAACATCTGTTATCGTTTTTTTTTATATTTAATGACATAATGTTGTTATGTGGGGCTCTGACTTTGCCAGCTCAGGAGGAAATGCACTCAAAGCTGATGCTTCAGTGTTTTTTTTTAATGAACAATTTAACCAGCAGGTCAACCATCAAACGCCAAGAAATATTACAAACTGGCTCTGAAGTTAAAGACATTTTTTTTAAAAGAGAAATGCTTCTTTCAGCTTATAAATGGTTTTAACTCCGTTATTTCATGAATGGAAAAAAAAGCTTCAACCTCCATCAGAACAAAAGTGGTAATGGTTTTTGTTAACTTCTTCCTAATATGAGCTTTCACTTTACAACACACCACTTTTCTAACTAATAAAAAAAAGTAATGATTTTTAATAAATATCCAACAACAGGTTAGTTTGCTGTAAAACTAAATTTGTGAAATAGATTAATCTTGGGATTAAAGTAAAATAACACATTGTAGAATCTACACTATATCTACAAGAAAGATCATAACAAGCAGGTTTGGGGTTTTATTTCTCTTTTTTATTCCTTCATTTTTAATTTTTGATGTACGTTGTACGTACTGTACGTTTATTTTTTTATTTTTTTTTTTTTTTACTTTCCATGTTCAAAGATAATTTTGAACCTTTAGCAAAGACCTCCTTTAACTTTAAAGTTTAGGTGACCCAGAATGCCAAAAAATAAAAACAATTAATAAATATTTAGAAGGAAATTTGATCAAAGCATTGTTTTATTTCCGGAAAATTTTGGCATCAGTTTGGGAGTACTAAGATTAAAAAATAAAAAATAAATACCTCATCAAAACTCATTCATAAAAGAAAGTTTTTTTTTCCTGCAGGGGGTGTAGGGTTATGGATACCCCCACATGGACAAGATAAGTAAACCTTTTTTCTTTTACTTTGATAGTCCATTTTTTATGAAAATAGCAGGAATTAAAAAGCCTGCTTTAAAAACTAACTGGCATCACATTGGTACATCACATTGCGTTGGCTGCAAACTTGAGAAGTAACAAAAAAAGAAAAAAAGAAAAACATTGGCCCAAGCGAAGAGTCAGACTTGGCTGAAGGAGCAAGCTAAATATATTTTCATTAACATTACATCAGTAAGCGCAGCATCCGCCTGTTTTAAAGTAAAAATCAACTCGAAGAACTCTGATTTCAGAGGATTGCATCACTGCTGCTGATACTGCATGATTATCAGCAGACCACGCCTCACAGATCCTGCTGCATTTCACGAACAAACTGTAGAACTTTACAGCTTTTATGCTACACTCTGGGAAACGGCTAACTATTGTAAAAGAGGGGTTATAAGATTAGGAAACATGGTTCTTAAAATGTCACAAAACAGGCAAGTCTTCCCTGATCAGCAATAAAACTGTCTCTCTGTTTCAGCTCTCACTAACTCTTTTCTCAGCTGGCCACCGTAGACATTTTCCATGAAGTTGCAACACTTTGCTCTCTCTGAAGCCCACAAGATACCGCATAGTAAAGTGATAATTCACGTGAGGGGAAAATGACTGCATGGCGAACTGGTTAGACTGGAGGACAATGAGAGAGGTGGATGACAGATTGATAATGGGAGAGACGGATCATGTACTTCTGTTCTCTCCATTATCGTTTTTACTGCAGACATGCCGCGGTTTGTCTGAAACCACACGTTCAAACTGCCGCTCTCGTTTAAATTTTTTTTTTTTTTATAGAAGCGTTCGCTTTGGGATCACTGTGCACCAGAAAGTCAGAAGTAAAAACAAAAACGTCACCACCCTGACGGCCAATATTTACGTTTTATGTGCCATTGATCATCCAGGTGGAACGTGCTGTAAAAAGATTTAAACTTCTATAAAGACTGTTGTAGAAAGAAAAGTCAACGTGTCTGTAGTGGGACCCTCAGGGAACAACAAAGTTCCCAAATTATTTTCAAAGTCTGAAACATTTGGTGTGGTCCATGGTTCTTCCTACCTGAAAACCTAAAAGTGTCAGGTTTCTTGTTTTTACTTCTGCTTCTTTTTTTTCTTTGACTGATCACCATATTTACAGGGTGAGTGTTGACATCTGACTGCAATGCTGACTGACTGCAGGCCAATATATTTAAGTCTGAGCTGCAATACGACTTCACCGGGGGAAATGTGACTGTGGGGCAGATGAAACAAAAGAACATGTTTTTTTTACATTGCAGAAAGTATCAGGATGAAACAAATCAGCTCATTCAAAACCTCAAAATGAAAATAAAACTAGATCTCATCGACCTAATCCTGAAAGAATCTAGAAACAGAAGCTAACAGGCCGTGTTCATGTTTGAGACCGTGCAATTTGTAGGACAGGATGAAAATAAGAAGACTTTTGACTGGACTGTTGAAGTTTCTTCCCACAGAGCAAAATTTGTCTGGCCCAGTGTCCCAGTTCTGGCCCACACTCGACCCAGATACCATAAAAAAAGGATGGCCCTTTGGTGGCCCAAATCTGGTTTGCCAGAGGTGGTCCATGCATGGTCCAGCACCACATAAACCAGACCACAAATGAGCCGATTGTGGCACTGACAGATTTGTGCCACATAAACTAAACCACAAATGGACCAGTTGTGGCATAAACTAAACTACAAATGGGCCAGTTGTGGCACTGACAGATTTGTGCCACATAAACTAAACTACAAATGGGCCAGTTGTGACATTGACAGATTTGTGCCACATAAACTAAACCACAAATGGACCAGTTGTGACATTGACAGATTTGTGCCACATAAACTAAACCACAAATGGACCAGTTGTGGCACTGACAGATTTGCGCCACATAAACTAAACTACAAATGGGCCAGTTGTGGCATAAACTAAACTAAAAATGGGCCAGTTGTGGCACTGACAGATTTGTGCCACATAAACTAAACTACAAATGGGCCAGTTGTGGCATGAACTAAACTACAAATGGGCCAGTTGTGGCATAAACTAAACCACAAATGGGCCAGTTGTAGCATGACATCTTAAAAACAGTCCCGTCATTGCCAGACCTGGTCCACATCCAGCTGACGAACCACTTGCCTTGCCAGCAGTCAGCCATCAGAGCTAACTCGACACCAGGTCTGGCCCACACCTGTCTTCTTTAGTTTTTTAAAGGTCTAACATTTTGTTTACCTGTGTTTCCTCAGAGAAGCTCCTCTGTACTTTTCCGCTTCATGATTCCTGGTACTTCCTGTTGGCTTAGTTTGCAGGGAGGTATGAGCTCAGCCGGCCTGCACCACCTGCCTGTTCGCTCTCTAAACTCACCCAGTTCTTGGCACCCAGGATCCTGGCTTCCTCCTCTACTGAACCTGTGAAACTGACCCAAATTTATAGGTTGCCTGCTCAAAACCCTTTTGGTTCACCTGCCTTGATTCTCTGATTATTTCCTAGTTTCCTTTGCAGATTAGCACTTACTCTGCTTTCCATCCTCTTCACATTAAAACTAACCAGTTTCCCTTGACACTCTTTTGTTTTGACACTAAGAATTAACAATTGATATACTAATTATGAGAAAGGGACAGCTGGGGGTGTGGAAATGATTACAATGATTTTTAAAAAAATTCCAGTAAAATATGACTATTTAGGTTTATGAAATACGCTGTTTTTATTTTTCCATCTTTAATTTTTTCTTATATCATAAAGATAGCTTTTGCTGCACTCCAGCTGTCCTCGGCACATTTGTATGGATTTAAATACAGGTGTGTGTGCATGTTAGGTGAGTGTGTTGTTTTGCAGGTGTGTTTTTATCTTGTTCAGAACTTTCTGTGTTGAAAATTCTGCATTGTTCCTCTACAACGATGACGTTTCAACCTGGAGAGGTCAAAGAGTTTCTATACAAGTGTGGATCATTTACTTTTTTAAAGCTTGGGACCCAGAATTAAAGGCGTGCCACCCAAGTAACTAATTATAGCCAAGATGGGATCTCAGTCAGATCCAGCTGCCTTCAAAGACCCCAAATGAGATGTGACAGAACTCCAAACTTTAAAAATGATCATTTCAAACCACTAAATGTCATGTTTACTGCAATTGTCTTTGAAATGTTGCCTCTGAGTTATGGCATTAAATCTGTCACACATTAAATGCAACAAAATTATTGACCTTTGACTTTATACTTTAAGGTCAAAAGGTCAAAATTTCATTTCATGGGATTGTCCTCCGACACACTGTATAAAAAGCTTCTGGAGGTTTAAAAGCACTACATTAGCGAGGATAATTGTTATTTAGAGATTTGTATTTAGTTTTGCTGTGTTATGAAATAGGACGTGCAAAGACTCGAGAGCAAAAACAGGTGTGCTGATTGCAAGCAAAGGCAGGAAAACAAACCCCTACAAAGTAAAACAGGAAGAAAACATGACAAAACAGAACAGAAGGAATTTTAGAATAAAATCCAAACCACAACATTAACAATAAGTTGTGTTTCAATGAAATATGTTCATTTTATTCTCCTGCTTTGTAACGCAAAACATTTGCTGCTGAATTAAACAGCTTATCAGTTTAAAACCACACACAAAAAAAGCTTAAAACACATTACAGATGGAGTTTAAGCAATTTGCTGACACCTGGCGAGGCTTCTGTTTGTGTTTCCGCTCAGTTCGCTTCGAGACCGTCATTCTTCGCAGGTGCGAAGAGAAATCGGGCCTTTCAAAACACGCACGCTCAACAATGCAGGGCTACATAAAACAAGCTGTGTTGCAGTCGTCCAGATGTTCACGGTCCTGTGGCTGGAATGCCGCGCCTCGTGAAGCTCAAGGAGACGGTGTTCGTTTAAGGATTAAGGACCCACACTTTGTTCTGACACATGAATGTGGGCGGATGAAAGACGAGGAATGAAATGATATTCAAGCGCCGTTTTTCACACGAGCGGAGATGCAGGTGGTGTAAATGCTGGCAATCATAACAACGTTTGGACCTCCTTCTCTTTTCGGTGACTGCGTCATGCTGGCAAAGATAACATCTGTGGAGGAATCCTGCCCTGGACAAAAGCAACTGCTGGACTAGTTGACTAGGAAAATGGTCAGCTTTTCCCTTTTTCAATTGTTTTGCAACCAAGTGGCCGTGTTGGTTAAGTTTTCAACAGCCGGTTTTTTAAAATAAAGCTCTGTTTTTAGTGCAAAACTGCATTCTTGGTTGTGTACATTATTTAGTTGCCCATCACCCCACTTGGTTCACTTTGTACCTACCTTGACAGCCACCCGTTATGATTGAGTCTTCTGAATATAGACATTTTGAAAGCAAAATTGGCAAGTTTATATCAATTTTTCCAATAATTCTTATTTTTCTTTGAGAGCTCCAGTGCAGATTTCAAAATACAGCTCCTGAGATGTGTTGCAGATGTTCACAACAACTTTGTGACAGAAAGAAAGAAACAGAAAAAAAGTTGCTGCGCAGAAATGGCTGCGTTCCATTCCAAAATTCTTGAGGGTGCTTTAATCGAACTCGTTCATTTGCCTGGAAAGTGTGGTTTGTTTGGGGAGGTGTGAACGTGTAATCGAACTCTGACTCAGATAAAAAAAAAAGTGAACTCTAGTCGGAGTCTTCTTCTGAGATTTCGTGTTGATTCCTTCGGTGGTTCTTGGTGCAGCGCCACCACAGGCGTGGAAGAGAACAGGTTATTTCCAGGGTTCAGTTTGGCAAAGCGCAGTGTGAATTCAAACCTCACCAGCTGAAAATGTAAACAAATCTTACAATTTTGGTCCCCAATCAAACTCAGTCAGGTATGAATACGACCTAAATGTAAACATTTAAGTTTTAACTTTTACACTTACATTTACACATTTAGATTTAGGGTTTAACATTTAGATTGAACATTTAGTAAAAAAGTGACCAGACTTCGGATAAAGCGGAAGATAATGGATGGATTTGGTAAAAATGGACAAAATGTACAAGATTAGCAGTGAGCTAAACAATAAAATGATATAAAATTAATTTTTAAAACTATTTTACACTCAGAAAATGAGCTAAATAATAAAATTATATGAAATTAATTGCTAAAAAATAAAAATGCATCTAAGACATTTTTTTAATGTTTTATTTTTACACTTGGCGCCCCACATAGTCTCGTTTTGTTTTAAGGTGTCAAACAGGCCGAGAAAGAAATGAATCTTGAACCAATTTCATGTTGGTTTTTATTTTTATTTTTAAATGGAGCAGTGATCAACAAACCCTCAGTCATATGGAGAACAAAATTCCTGTGTTTGATAGAAGAGAAAGATAAAAAAAATAAGTCCAGCATTCCTCAAAGTAAGACACATCACCTGATTTTATACTGAAATAATTTTATGCTGATAAGGGAGGAAGTTATGCACATGTTCACACAATACGGTGAGGTTGTGCATAACTCTTAGTTCCCATCACATTAAATCAGGTTCCATTTTCTAGAAACCTGATTCCAGTGAGCTGTCATTTTAAACTAATTATTTGTTGAAAATGTCAGTAATCAGCAGTAAGAGTCATAAAAGCGATAAAAATGTGTTGTCTGGTGTTTTACGGAACACTCGAAAAGGAGCAGCATGTTTCCAACAGTAAACTCTCCTTGTTCTCACACTCTGCTAACCTGGGGGAGGTATTTCTGGTGGCAAGTGTCAATTACTCGCTTTAAACAAATATTCAAGGCTTCTGAATATCAACATGGTCTACACGCTTCTGTTTGGGGGCATCTGATACAGGAGGACCACACACACAGGGTCACCTTTCAGCATCGTCTAGCTGCTTTCGCTGCCTCTTTCCCCCCCGCCTCATTCATCTTTATCTGCTCTGTCTGACATAAACACAGCATATTTTCCTCCGACATCAGTCAAGAAACACCTACAAACAAAGCGAAGGGCTGCGTTCTCTTGAAAGTCATTAACCACTAGAGAAATGTTTTGATTCTGTCCCACGGTTTGGCTTCGAAGAACTGTCTCACGTGAAGCGTCAGTCGGGAAAAAGAAAGTCATCCATCATTTTCATCCCGAAACGTCTTCCCGGCAAATTGTCCGTCGGTTAGGTTGACAGCCGTGCCTGGCTCGGCTCCATATGCTACCAATATACGGGCAGCTTCAAAACGGTCAGCTTCGTCCCTGAAGCCGCACGGCGTGAAGCTTGAAGTGTGCCGAAGATGCTTTGCACAAAATCTGAAGAGGGTAGAATCTGCTGCTAATAATCATGAGGTTTAGATTGAGACAAAACCACAAGAAGATGAGGTTGTGTTAGTTTTTTTTTTGTTTGTGTGTGTGTGTGTACCAGAACATCACAGAATGACACATATCAAATCTATTTAGTTTGTTATGAAGGTAAAAGTTTAATCCAGACAAGTCAGATTGTATTCATAACACTTTAAATGTTAATTTGTAAATTAGAGGTTCTGTAGATGTTATATTTTATATTTTACCTGTTGTATCCACAACAGGCAAGGTATTTCTTAGACTTCTTAAATTTGGCAAAACAGTTTAATTTGGACCTGGTTGACAAAATCTGCTAGTTCAAATAGGCCCAAGACCAGAATGTATACTAACAATTTCTAAATGATTCCCAATGCAGTTTAATGACACCTCTATCAGTTTTACAATGTTTGATTATTGATAAAACAACATTGTTTTCTACAAGCACAAATGGTAACAGCCACAGTAGCAGCTAGCTGTAGCACTTCTGGTGCAGCCTGAGACACTTCCTGCTGGAAATCAGGTACTTTTTAAATAGTCTTTTTTATTGAAGATCAACAATGCGTAGAACATAATAACTGTAGAGGCAATTTATTTCATATTTATTATCCCTGATGAGCAAACATTCCCACCTAAACCACCACAGCTGACAAAGAACTGTAAAATCATACAAGAAGTTCACTTGCAAATAAACAGTTATAATAAATTACAAATAAGTGTTAAAAAATAAAAAAATAATATCATAAATAACCATGTAATGAAAATCTTTTCCATGTGTTAACAGTACAGGATTATACACATAGCCCCTACCAAGATGGTGGCTTTGAATCTTGCCTGGGGATATCAGTGTCCAGTGTATCAACCTTCAGGGAGTTGTGCTTGAGTGGTTTAAGTCCTATTTAACAGACAAAACCTTCTCTGTCATAATAGGTGATCTTTCCTCCTATTCTTCGATCCCTCTGGCGTACCACAGGGATCCATTCTGGGGCCTCTTCTGGTTTCACTTTACATGCTGCCGTCAGGACCTATTATTGCAACCATAATTTGTCTTTTCATCTACACGCAGATGATCTGCAAATCTATCTGCTGATTTCTTACTTAGTTTAAAATCAACTGTCAGATGCTTAAATGACATTAAGCATGTCTCAAAATTTTCTCCACCTAAATAAACGACAAAATGGATTTTGTTTGAGGCTTCCAAAAGCTCATCTAACATTTCTCCAAGTAGGTCCTTCGCTCCCACACTTCAACCAGGTGGTAAAAAATCTTTAAGTTGCTTGGTTGCAACTTAAAGCTCAATAAACAGACTGATTCTGTTGTGAAAACAAGCTTCTTTCAGCTCTGCTTTCTAAAGTAAAGGCGAAAAGCCACAGTGATCTGGAGAAGGCCATCTAGTGATGAGATAAATGGCTCTTTTGAAGGGAACTGGATCTTGGGGAGCCATTATGTTTCATAGAGCCGTTCAAAAGAGCCGTTCGATTTTGAACGAGTTACGTCATCACGTACGGAAATACCGTACGTCATCACGTATGGTGACGTGATGATGTCACCACGTCACGTGAGTGGAACCATGTGTTTTGTCAAGCAGAAACCTCCCCTCTCCCTTTCCCGGGGAGCTTCCGTACTCCACCGCTCTGTCTGTTTTCTGTGAAAAAGCAAAGCAATTTAAGGATGGAAAAATAAAGATTACTTGAGGAATAAAATAAATAAAACTACAAACGGCTCGTTACTGCCCACGACTCAGCTTCTATCGTTCGTTGTAAAGAGCCGTTCTAAAGATTTGGATCGTTTTGTGAACGTCACATCACAAAGGCCATCCATGCCTTTATGAGCTCTAGGCTTGATTGTTGTAATGTCGAAATTAATCCGTCTATCTCTCGTTTGCATCTTGTACAAAACTCTGCCGCTCACTTACTAAATAACAGACGTAAATATGAACATCACTACTATCCTTTCTTCTTTGCACTGGCTCCTGGTTCGGTTTAGGAAACAGGTCAAGCTGTTGTTCGTTTTTAAAGCTTTGAATGACCTTGCACCGCCCTGCATTTCAGAACTTTTGAAAATCCACCAGCCCAGCAGAGCTTCATGGTCTGCCAGTCAATACCAATAAAGGTATCTAATTTGCTACAAGAATTTTGGGTGGGGTGAAGCACTTTGGTCGATGTAAGGCATTGTTGAAAGGCGCCATATAAATAAAGTTTATTATTATTACAACCTCATCTAACGTGCATTTTGGATGCTTTAACTTTCTTAATAAAACATAGAACTATGATAGGTTTGTGTTCTAATTTTATTTTTATTTTTAATTTTTTATTCATTTAATTAAAACATACAACAAATAATATACACTCAACAAAAAAAATTCAAATCACAAATAAAATGAAAGGCAATTAGTTAATTTGTAATGCTTTGTTCAGGTTACTCTTTTTTATTATTGTTGGAACTTTTTTTTCAACTCTTCTCTGTCTTTGTTTCTGTACTGTCACTGTTTTGAATTGTAGTCACTTAGCTTCATTCTGGGTAAAGTCTTTTCTTGTTTATGTTTCAATTAGTTGTGTTTCCTTCCATGTCTCAGTTGACTGATTGTCCACACCTGAGTTTCATTCTGTTCATTATCTCAGCCAGTGCAGTCTTCCTTTGGGTTTTCTGTTTACTGCAAGGTTATTGTGTGTGTTTCGAAGAAGTTGCTTTTTAAATGTTTTTATTTAAAACCCTACCGAAACAGAAGTAAATGAACGATTAAAAAAATCAAAGAAAAAAAATGGGCCAACAGTCACACAAACTGAAAATCTGCAACACATCTGCGAGAATAAAAGCACAGCTCAAGTGTTTGTACCCCCCACTTAGTTTTATCCTGAATGAGAAAACATCAGTTTTAAAGCAACATGATGTCAACTCAGGGAGTTAAAATTGATTTATGTCAACAGCCCCGCATGTTTCAACATACTGCCTGAGACCTCCTACATGAGAGAGTTTTTTTTTCTGCTTAAAGTGTAAAACCTGTTGTGAAAAAGAGTCAAAAGTCCACCACTCAGCAGGAAATTGAAAACATTAGGGCGTTTTCACACAGGAAAGGAAGAGAACGCTTTGATTTCACCAAAGTGTTGACAAAGCAAGGACACCTTATCCAGAATCTTCCCTCCCAGCGGCGCCTCGGCAGCAAAACGCAAGTCGAGCTGCAGTCCATTGGTTTCACTGCAAGCACATGATGTAATTCCATCACCGAGCGTGCGCTCTAATGGGATTGTAATTCTGACCTGGAGGTAAAAGGGCCCAAAATTTTCATTCACGGTTGCAATTTGACAAAATGAAACCCAGGTGTCCCCCGCTTTCTTTATCAAGAGTTCAAACGAACCGCGTTACCCCACAGTTTACATTCAGTGAACCCACAGCAAATGAGTATCTTTTTGTAGTCCAGGAGCCGAGCAACGGCTGCGAGGAAAAAAGTTCTCAGCTGTGGCTTTAAAAAAAAAACACAATCTGGGTTTTCATATCGAGCTAATAAGAGTCATATGGCGAGAAAACGACACCAGCGGTCCACACCAGGGATTGATGTGGAGAGCAGAGTGAGAGATCACGGCAGCCCGGTGTTTTTTTCTCCACTGCAAAAACAGACACCGTAACTCGTGGACAAGTAGCAGCCCCTCTGCTGAGTGTGGTTTTGGAAGCAGAAAGGAAATATAACCACCCGTGACTTCAAATGCGGCCAGTGTAATAATAAAAAGCTGTAACAATCTGAGCAGCGTTACGCAGATCTGAGTTATATTTGGAGACGAAATGTGAGTTTTACTGGTGGAGGAGGCTCTGTTTTAAGGCAAGAAGTGTCTTCATTAAAGCAAATGTTTTAAGGTCACCGTCAGATCACCTTTCCCTGGGAACAGTTTGCCAAAGTGGCCTGAGGGCTTGAAGCAAAATCCTAATTTCCTTGCAAATCCATTACACCAATATTGGTTTTAGACTAGCAAAGCATTTTACGTCATCTCAAGAGACTCGTGGTTTGCTAAAAAGTTCAGAAAGCAGGGTCACTGAAGGATTTAAAATTTGAGACCTGAACAGAAGTGTGCTCAGATAAAAAAAAAAAAACAGTTCCAGATCTTTGCGATGATGAGCTGCTCAGAAGTTCTGATAATATTATAAATTACACAAATTTTAAATATCACCATTCATTTTTCTAATGATGCAGAAGCAGTGGCTCTAACGATAAACGCACACAGACACGATGGATGCAGCAAGCAATATAAGTCACAACCTTTTTAACAATCCAGCTCACTTTCAAGTCTGTCGAAGACCTCAGCTGACGCAAGACCTGAACCTGAATTTCCTGATTCAGATGTGTCAAACTTCACTCTAAGAATGTCCTTTTCTGTTTTATTATCATTGAATTCATGTGTAATCCACTCCGATTGTATAATCATTTGAGAGAGCGGCCGATAATGATATGCATAACATCACGAGCGGAGATCGCTATTGTCTCTATATTTTCTTTGTCCTTGTTGTAACTCCACAAGCCCCTTTTTCACCCCTTTTTCTGATCTTCAAATCAACTCATTTTGATGCTGTCTCTTTAAATCCAAAACCAGAAGCTTCACACCTGCCCCCCCTCCAGTTTCCAGAGCGGTCCATTCCAGTTTGATAGAGGGGTTTACGACTATAAAGCAGCACAGAAACATTTTACCTACAAATTAATTAAAAGACAAGGGAAGACTTGTCCATCCAGTCTTACATGTTGGAGCCAGAGTCTGATCCAGAACCAGAGAATGAAGACCACCACATTGTCGTTGGTAAGTCCAGACCTCATTTGGTGGTTCTGCTCAGGTACTGTGACATCATTAAAAAACAGAGAAAACTAAACGTGTTGAGAAATATGTGACCCATCATATCGAAATGAGGATAAAGTCAAATTTGGTCAAAATGACCTCATTACATTTTCAGATTCTTAGCTTTAAAAGCTACATTTTGATACCTGGATCATTCTGATATCAAAATTAAATCCATATATATGACTCAATTTGTCTTGTTGGTTACAATAATACATAAATATTTGGTCTGAATCCTTATTTTATGTCGTTTTAATGAGGATTTTTTATGTAATTTGAAAAAGGAAACCTCAATGCGTATTTGAATATTGAGATTTCTCATCTTAAAAGAAACAAATGCTTTGATAGCTCACATTGAAAATCTCAAC
>NW_013952624.1:222034-227889 GCF_001266775.1 Austrofundulus limnaeus
GTTGGGAAGAAACAAAAACATTACTAGCTCACAGGGAAAAATTCAAAATTTTAAGGTGTTTTTCCTCAAAATCAGGTTTTTTGTTGTTACTGCTAAAAAAACTGCTTCAAAATTCTTTTAGGATTATATTTCAGACAGTTCATTCATATGATACATTGAAAAGGCATTTATTCATTATATTTTGACAAAATGTAATTTTTGTTAACATTTTAGTCAAAACGCCTACCCCTTTTGGGCTTAATCCTCGTTTCGATGTGATGGGTCACATATGACCAAAAAGAAAAAGACAATAAAACATATTTACACAGCACCTGGAAAGACTTTATTCAACTTTTGTGCACTCATAAAGACTCTAAATACACAACAAAATGCATTTAATGGCAAAAAAAAGGGAATTTTGCATGATATGTCCCCTTTAAAATGTTGCAGTGGTTCATGTAAGCTTCTGTTTAGTTCCATGAACTCAGTAAAATGAGGGGAAACCCCCCAAATAAAGTGGATTATTATTTAATGCATTATAAGCCTGCATTTCTCTAAAAAGGATGTTTGTTGCATCACTTCACATTTTTGTAAAATGACCGTGTCTTGGAAAGATTAGAGAAGACTGATAGTTCTGTGGAATTTAACAGCATTAAGTTATTTTCTGCTGGAGGAAAAGGCTACTTCAAAAGCAACATTTCAAAGCGTCCATTTTTTTTAATCCTCCAAGGCTCTGGAGCCCTACAGTAGTTGAGTCAGGAAGCTTCTGTTGCTCCACATTCCCTGAGCTTTGTGGAAGTCTCAGACCACAGCTGATCAGAAGACACACATTTCACTGCGCTGACGTAACCTTCCTTTTTAGCCCTAAGTGATCACATTTACAGTTGACCCTTTATTGCCAAGGAGCCTTTTTTTTTCCAGAGGAATGATGAGTGAGTTTTTGCTTCACTAGAATCCAAACATTACGAGCTCTGACGATATGCAGGCAGAGAGGGGCCAGCAGTGAGACGGGCAGCTGAAGCAGCAAACTGAGCAGTGAGTCACACACTTGTTCCGTTCAGAGGAGAGAAATGAGCGTCGGCCTGCAGATCCCGGATCAGACTGAGCCCCAGGGAGTCACAGCATATCTCAGATGATAGAGAAACAAAGACAACAAGAAAAGTATGACAATAAACTTTTTTTTTTGTTTTTCTTTAGGAACAGATTCGTCCAAAAACTAAATGAATGTGAAACTGATTTTGATTGTCAAAAAACAATTTTACTTTTCATTAACCTTGTTTTAAATTGTGCTGCTTTTGGTTGAAAAGATAAATAAATGAGACTGAAAGTTGTCAAAATGCTGCATTGGCCTAATGTAGCAGTGTGTTTTTCTATGGCTGGATTACATTTTTAGCTTAACTATCTTGTGTCAAACCTATGGCCTACAAGCCAAATCTGGCCCTTGGCGACCTGGCAATTTTTAATTTTTGAGTGTTTAATTATCTTTTTTCTTGTTTTAACATTAAATAATTGAATTTATATACAGCAGATAAAATAAGTTTTGAACACGTCACCATTTTTCTCAGTAAATATATTACTAGAGGTGCTAATGACATGAAATTTTCACCAGATGTTGGTAACAACCCAAGTGATCCATACATACAAAGAAATAAGCCATAAATGTCCAGAAATGAAGTTATTTGTAATAATGTGGAATGGCACAGGGAAAAAGTATTGAACACATGAAGAAAGGGAGGTGTAAAAAGGCATGGAAAGCCAAGACACCAGCTGAACTCTCTCAGTAATTAGAAAGCAAGCCTGCCCCTTGTCAGTGCAAGTTAATATCAGCTGGTTCAGTCCCAAATGATGGCCAGGTATCACACAAGAACCATCTGATGATGGGTAAAAGTAAAGAGCTCTCTCAAGTTTCTCCATACAGGAGGCGTCTTGAAGCTGTCATTGCCAACAAAGGCTTTTGTACAAAGTATTAGATAAATTTCAGTAAGTGTGTTCAATACTTTTTCCCTGTGCCATTCCACATTATTACAAATAACTTCATTTCTGGACATTTYTGGTTTGATTTCTTTGTATGTATGGATCACTTGGGTTGTTACCGACATCTGGTGAAAATTTCATGTCATTAGCATCTCTAGTAATATATTTACTGAGAAAAATGGTGACGTGTTCAATACTTATTTTACCCGCTGTATATATGTGTGGTTTTTTTTTTTTTACCTGTTTTACTGGATTGTGATAATCTTGAAGACAGGGATATAGATGAGTAACTGATACGGGTGACTTCTGTCCAGCCCTCCAATGTACCTTTTGGGAGGTAGACAATCTGTTAACAGAATTTCAAGGCAGACCCACTGTAAGTGTTTGGAAACATTGTCTACCATGAAGGGTTTTATTAAAAATCGCCACTACAACAAGTTGCACAAAGCTAAATATGAAAAGTACACTGATGGCACAAACAACAACTACTTTTTACCAGAACCACAACCACACAGGAGTCTGTACTCGAGGAAATTTCCCGTTACATTTCAGCTCACTAAAATAAGTGTTTATTTTTCGTTTGCTTCAAACATTTTGTGATGATATTCAAGAGTATACAAGTATAGTATGCAAGAGTACAACTGTTGTACATGCATTTGAGCATGAAATATGTTAAGTTACTGCACTGCATGTTGGTTTAATAAACACACACGCGCGTGTGTGTATTCTGTCAGTCACAGACGTTACACCCAGGATTTCAAATGAGATAAAAAAAAAACAATTTTTTAAGTGCAAGTAGAGGGATCAAGGGTCAAAACAATTTGTATCGATTGGAGCTTTTTTTTAAAACTTCACACTGATGACAAACCCTACAGAAGATGATTAAGCCCAGGCCATATGCTTGGATATTTGAGGGGCGGATTTTCCGAGAGCGAAGGAGTTGGCGCCAGGGATCCTGAGTATTTTCCACCCTGATCTCTGACTTGGCAGTGGTCTAAATAATAAAGCTCTTATTACTGAGCTGCCTGGGGTTCCCTGTGTACAAACATAAGACCCCTCCCCCTCCCCCTGTTGTCTCTGCTGTTTTAACATGACCTCCTGCCATGGGGGGGTTACCTCACACTCCTCTAAGCTCCTGTCCTTCAAAGTCACCCACCCCTCAGACATGTAGACAGTGGGGTCAAGCTAGCTTGACCTTGAATGAAAGTTCACATTGCTGGAATTGATAAGTGAGTTGAAGTGGCTGCCAACTGATGACCATTTAAAGTTAGTTTAACAATATTTATAACTCTGCTCGTGTTCCACGTGTGTTTTTGTGTTTAAAGTGTTTTTTTTTTTAATTGCATCACGAAGCCACCATGTGTGTCTCCACACAATCACAGAAACGTAGCAGGGCTGTGATGAAACGTCCCTTCATGCAGCCAAGCGTGGCTACGTGTTTATTTAACTTGTGTGTAGGTTAATGTGGGCCCTCAATGCCCGGTGCTGTGTGTAAGCGCCAAGGCTCACAAACCTCGTGCACTCTGATCAGACTGCCAGCTTTGAAACCTGAGGCAGCCGGCGGGGGGAAACCTCCTCCAAAACCTACAGTCCAGAACTCTCATACCTCCACGTGTAATTTTTTTAAAATCAGGTAAATAAAATACTTTTTTCCCCTCTGCAGACTGTTCCATGAATACCCACTTTGTCACAAAAAGTGTGCAGTAAAAAAAAAAACCTCTTGGTCATTAAAGTCTAACAGGATATGATAGCACCTTTACCCCGTATGGCCACAAACATGAAGCTTTTAGAAGTTGGAGTAAAGACAAATTAAGGCTTTTTCCTCCCCATTTTGCTCACTGAACAACTTTTCTTATGAACAATAATAATGATAATAAAAAAAACAGCACACAGTTTGAGCAGAGGTGCTAAGTAACAAACTAAGACTTTCTTTATGTGTCAACTCCAGGTGTTTCTCATTGTCTCTCACTAGTTTGCCTCTATATTCTGTGTCCTGTCCTCAGTGTTTGTCGGTTCATTGTGCTGCTTCCCCAGCCAGTGTGTTGTCTCTTTGTGTTCCTCGTGTTTTCTCAGCTAAGTTCTCGTGTGTTTGTGTTTCGTTCTTACCGCACTACGATGCCACCAAAAATGCGCTGTTGGCCTTTCCTTGATTGCATCCAATATTCCCGGTTTTTCATGATTTGCGGGTACTCTAAAAATGCAACCTGCACAAAACTCAGGGGCTTATCTGTACTTCTTTATTTTCCTTAAGTAGATGGTTATCTTTACGTCACCGGAGTAATACTTTTTCTGTCAACCATAATATTCATAGAAGACAATTTAACTTTTACCAAAGTACTATCTCTCAAGTTGAGCTCGAGGAACACTGGAAGGCATTTTCCCCAAAGAATCAACACTCACTGGGATCCCATGTTTTTAGAAGTGGAATGTTTTTTTCAGGTTGGAGGGTGAGTCTTTCGTCAAGTGATAGTGGGAATGACCAAAAGATGGGGCTCCACATTAGCTCCGGTTTGTTGTGGTAAAGAAAGAGCTGAGCTGAAATGTGGAACTGTTACTTTGCTGGTTGATTAATGTACCAACCCTCATGCACGGGTATGAAATATAAACCCAATGGAAGAAGATCAGATGAAACGACATGTGAGACGGTCAGGAGATCAGTCATCCCGGGGGTGTTGATGAGGAGCTCGTTCTCTGCATCAAAAGGAGTCAGCTGAAGTGGTTCTGGTTGATTCTTCTCAGATGCCTCTGTTGAATGACATCTGAGGACCCACAGGGTGATGACCTCAGGAAAGACCTGGAACTCAAACTTGAACTAGTGAAGAAATTTAAAGTTAGTACTGACGTTAAAAGCACAACACTATGTTCTTAGGTTTTCCTTTTTGTAATGATGACAGTGTTTAATCTATTATGTTTTGATTGATAATAAATTAGTTACATGTCCAAAATATCTGTGACAACACATTATTGAACGCTGTGCTGACGTTAGCTGAGGATTTTGTCTGAATGCCTGTGATTCAGCCGTAGGTCAGTAGGGGGCGAACACAGGCATTGAAGAACCTGTATAAATAGAAGAACTTCCTGGTTTTTCAGCATGTTGGTTTCCTGTCAGCTTGAGTGACAATAAACCTCACTGGTGTTGTATGGTTTGATTCCTTCTACAAATCATTTTATTTAACAATGGTGTTTTTAATATCGACTTCAGTTTATTGAATACAAATTTTCTTACACTAGGACCTCTTTATTAGGTGCAACTTACTCGTATCAGGTTAGATTTCCTTTTACCTTTATCTTTTTGTGGCATAGCCTCCAGAGTTGTAAAGTAACTAAGTACAAATACTGTTACTGTATTTAAGTAGAAATTTTGGTTATCTGTACTTTATTGAGTAATTATTTTTCAGCGTACTTTTTACTTTTACTCATTACATTTTTACACAATTATCTGTACTTTTACTCATTACATTTTTACACAATTATCTGTACTTTCTACTCACTACATTTTTTAAAAGTTAAGAAGTAGAAAGTCATTTCTCCTTTTTTATTCTGAGGTATTACTTAAAAAATACTATCCTGATAAATTGTCTCCTGGATAGAGTGAATTTGATTGTGGTTGGATGAGAAGTATAAATATATACCATTCTGACACCCTAGCTTGTACACAACCCATCACAGCGGCACGCCGTTAGAAAAGTATTTTTTGAGAAGTCATCTCCAATAAATGTCATTTTGGAAAATCTAACTGCTCACTTTTACTCACTACTTCTACTTTTAATACTTAAGTAGATTTTGTGTCAGAAATTTACTTTTGATACTTAAGTACAAAAATACTTTAAGACTTTTACTCAAGTAATATTTTTAGAGAAGACTTTAACTTTTACCAAAGTATTTTTATGATAAAGATACTT
>NW_013952624.1:227901-229713 GCF_001266775.1 Austrofundulus limnaeus
ACTCAAGTATCACTTTGAGGTACTTTATACAACACTGATAGCCTCAGCCTCTAAAAGTACTGGAAACATTCATCAGCGATTTTGATCCATATTGTTGTGAGAATTAATGAGCATTTGTCAGCAGCTACTGCCCACAGTGGGGTCCTGAAACAAGGCGAGGGTCCTGAAAATATTTTCTGAATTAATTACAATAAAAAATGACAATTTTTTTGCCTTTGTTGTCACAAATTAATAAGATTAGTGTCCTTAAAATGGACAAAAATAATGTAATAAATAATATGCGCTTGTTTATTTGACGTGAAAATAAAGTTTATCAGCCGACAACAACTGGGGGCACATGTCTCTGCTGCTGGTATTTTGTGGGTCAAAAGCTGAAAAGTTTGAAAACCACTGCTCTATTGGACTGACATCTGATGACTGGTGAAGCCGTTCGAGAAAAAAAAAACCCTCAAGACAAAAACTGTGACATTTCGTTGTCTTTTTGCTACAGTAAGAAGAAAATGGTACAAAGCACAGCTCCACTGGCTTTGTGTTTGTGTAAAATATCAAGAATATGCTTCAACTGCTGCAGCACCTCCCTTCTCTGCTGTCCATCTGTGAGCTTGGTTTCTGCAGAACGTGCACGAACGAAGTGCACGTTCAGCAGCCTCTGCACAGAACACCGAGTTCCCATCTGTGATGTTTTAACACACTTACATGTTCACTCTCACCCTCATGTGTCGTAAATATCATTTAAAACCTCACAATGAAATACTTCTCCAGGATTTTTAAAAACTAATTAAATATTTGATTTTATCTATTTCCTCATGATTTCTTGCCCACATGGGTGCACACAGTTTCATACATGGACCAGTTCAGTCCATCCCTGTCTACAGCAGGAGGTGCCGCTGAGTTCACCTTGTTTTCCTCCTCCCTCTTCATTTCTCCTACGCCTCTTAGCTAAACCCTCCTTCATTATGTGGGAAGTGATATTTGCAAATTTATGGTTCTCTTTTAAGCGTCTAAGCTTGTGAGAAGGCCTCCAGTCCGGTTCCTTTAAACCTCGTTTGAAACAAACAGCACACAAGTGAATTACAGAACGCAGGAAATGCTAAATATAGCCTATGATTTTAGCTGTGTATTTTGGGTTTGTGGGTGCAGCATGGATAACGATGTGGACAGTTGATAATACCTGAGAAGCGCCAAGAAGAAGATAGGATCAGCCACACTTTGGGAAATGACGCACGTTGCCATCATGCACTGCAAAGTAAATCATCAGGCAGAGGAATGAGGTACACCATCGCCCTTCCCGAGGTCATGCTGGTTAATTTGTGACTTTACAGCTTCCACAAACATATAAATTTAAATATCTAGGAACAGGCCATACTTTTTGTATATACCATGTGCCATTCACGTCGACTTAGTTTTTCTTTAAAGGTGTCTCCTCTCCAGAAAGGACGAATTGGAATCTTGTTGGTCTTTAGATGCAAATTTGAATATAGAGTTAAGAAGTGGAAAATAGATTTACACAAAGTTAACGCCAAATTTGCACCAAATTCCCAGCAAGCCATGAGGCCGTGGTTTGTAC
The DNA here is from genome assembly GCF_001266775.1 of Austrofundulus limnaeus. NCBI lineage: Eukaryota > Metazoa > Chordata > Actinopteri > Cyprinodontiformes > Rivulidae > Austrofundulus > Austrofundulus limnaeus. The sequence continues at coordinate 229,469 of NW_013952624.1, forward strand.
AACTGTTTTTTTTTTATCATAGCCTATCTTTGCATAACCGTATTCTAGGCAGGGGCGGTTTAAAGGGCGGGGCCACCGGGGCACTGGCCCCAGCTGAAATCTGATTGGCCCCCTGAAGTGCCCCTGTCCTGTCACTCATCTGTCCTTTTCCTGGGAGCAATGGGCCTCATGCAAGAACCGTTCGTACGCACAGATTTGTTCTTAAGTTGTGCGTACGAGTGATTTAGGAGAATTTGTGGCATTCA
>NW_013952624.1:231296-245624 GCF_001266775.1 Austrofundulus limnaeus
AACAAGTAAGGAGAATTTATTGTGCAACATTAAAAAAAACAATTATATCTCATTACAGGTGTTTGATGTGTGACAGGTTAAGCGTAAACACCCCCAAAACTGGGGATTTGTGTGAAAGAAGGTTGAACAAATACTTGGCCCCTCAATATAGTGGCCCCTTGATTGCCCCTTACTCAGAAAAATCCTAGCTCCGCCACTGATTCTGGGACATGCACATTATTTGTTCCCAAAGTTTTTCCACATTGCACCACATTGATCTGCTTTGTACCCAACTTGACAGTCACACCCATATTTTTGATTGAATCTACCGGAGTGCACATTTGAGATGAGGAAAGACTTGGAAAAAAGGTATTTCCTAAATGTATATTTTTGTTTTAAAACCTTAATTCCTGGTAGATATTTGGTGCAGATGGGGCCTTGGTGGGTGTAGAAGCTGTTTCCAGCAGTAGATCTCCGAGTCACATCCAAAGTGTTGGTGGTTGAGCAAACACATGGTGCACTGTTTACTGAGAGTTCAGCTGGCTCAGACTCTCTTGGCACAAACAGCATTTGCATGGTTAATAGTGCAGACCCACTGTTACACCTTAGTCTCCAGTTAAAATGTAACCTAGCTTTGATTCTGCAGCATCTACTGCTAGCTAACGTTTAACAGCTGAGTTGGGCCATCGAATGCTTTACGGTATGTAAAAAATCAACCAATCTTTTTTGTCCAAGTTGATGGTTTATACTCATTATCCACGTCAAATGAAGCGACAAATCTTTTGCTTCTGTTTTGGTGTAATCTTGATCAAATGTTTCTGTAGTGACATATTTTCATCCCAGTCAGACCATGATTGGACAATGATTTACGATCAAAACATTCATAAAAGTCAAACTTCTGCTACCTTTGGTTTCAAATTTTAAACCGTTCCTGCTACAAGAAGAATGAAAACCAAAATGACTTCAGCTTTGCACATACAGTAAATTCTTCCAAGCAGGTCTGAAATGTCAAACATATACATGGGGCCTTATTCAAACATTCGTTCCTACATGTGGTCGGGCAGATTTTCAGTTTTCCCAACGAGCCTGAGGTCACACACACTGCGCCTCCTCCTCTAGACCTTTCTGTTTACAGTTCACCTTCACCACGCTGATGCAGCTAAAAGAAAAATAATAACTTTGCTGTGTGGTGCATTACAAATTTCACTGATAATCTGGAGTTAAAAAGAAGGGGCATTACAGACAATTTAAGAGGTGACGCATGCCAAGGATCAGTCAAAGCCTGACTAGAAAACAATGAGCTCATCACAGAGTCCGTCAGTTGGGAGCTGCTCGTTTACTTCTGGCTTTAAGTCAAGATGATCTCATAACTTCACTGCTCAGAGGCAAGATTATCTTTTAAAAACCAGCTTCTGTCGTGTCAACTCTGAAACTCGCTTCTTTAAGCTGATCGGTGTCCTGAAAAGTTCAAACGGTTCCAGCACCATAAATAAGTTACACGACATTATGACCAATCAGATCAACAGACTGCTTTTGTACTGCTTTGAATCAGAGGTTCTAGTTGATGGTAAAGATGTTGGTGAGGAGGTTGTAACAATGCTGCCCTCATGTGGCCAAGAGCACACAGAGCATCCTGTCCATTCATTTTAGAGGAAGAAAGGGTAAAATAAAAGTTCTGATAAGATTTTACATGCCATGGCTTTCAAAAGCGTTGATTGTAAAACACACTTTGTAATCAGCTTTGTATCCTGATAAAAAAGTGCTGAGCAGACACTGTTCAGGTTAGACCAGGTGTGGCACCATGAGCTGAGACATGAACATGATTCAAAACAATGAGAATCTTTATAAAAAGGTTTTATTTCACGTTAACCGAGTCAGCGTGAACAGTTTTACAAAGACATCTACAAAACTATAGCTCTTTAGCTTTTTTCACTTCCCTTACTCTTATTTTTCTGTTTGAAATCCTGCTGCTAAGTTTTTTTACTTATTTGAATTATTTTAAAAAAGGGCCAGTGTCCACATTAAAATTGACTGGGTTGTTTTGACAACTCAGTTGGTAGGTTAAAGCCGTCGTGTCGTAGGTTGGTGATGTTTCGCTTCCTTTCTTCAGGAGTCGCCACAGCGAATGTCCTTCCTGACGTGACCTGAGCTCCAACCCAGAGCCTCAGGATTACAAGCCTGAAAAGCTAAAGGCGGTCTAACTTATGTGGATCTTTCTTTGTGGCCAGTGCACTAAAATTACCTGTGCTTTTAAAAAATATTGACAGAATATTCTGCCAAGGCACCATTTGTTTTAAAAAAAATTGTCTTACAGAGTGAAACAATTTTAATTTACACTTAAATATATAAAATATATAAAAACATTTTTGATCAACGAATTTAGTGCAATTATACATTATACATTTAACTCTTCTCAGAAGGGAAAACGATTTCTAAGGCTTCTTGATTGTCTGAACTTCAGCCTCGTTGGTCTAAAACGGGACTTCTTTGATGACGGAAGGTGCATCCAGGTGTTCAGAGCAGCATTCTGCAGGTGTCTGCCAATCACAGGAAGCACAGTCATGGTTTTAGGAAGGCGGCACAGAAAGACTGTTTTTACCAAAAGAAGTCACCACAAACGTTAAGCTTCACGCTAAAAGATATCAGAAACTAATCCTGATAATATTAACAAGTTTAAACATGAAGTGATACTGGAGCCACAACCTCGTGATCAATTTGTTGTCTGAAGTCGTATTTTAAAATACTGTAAGAAAGGTCATTTTTTGTTGCAAAATTCCTGCTCTGGAGCCTCGTTCTTAAATACCAAACAGGTAAAAGTAAAATTAAGGCTGTGTCTCAATTCAGGGGTTGCGGCCAATTGTAGGGCGCATTTTTCAACTTCTTAAGTCAGTGCCCATGCCGTAGGCTGTCCCAATTTGTAAGACTGGTCTAGCTGCAGTCACAGCCAGTACAAGCCACGCCCCTACAAAACACGCCCCCTTTTGCTGTTTTTATCCATTTTATTGTACCTAACCTTTTTAAACCAATGCTAACTAACCTTAAACTTCATTTTATATGATTTTTTATACATTTTAAAGATCATTCTAATAAAATTAGCATTGAAAAATTGCTTCACCGGCCATTGCAGCAAAAGTGTGTGTGTTTTGTAGTAAGGGAGTGTGTTATTGTAATGTCCACACCTGCACAATTTTACTGAAAATTTAAAATCTGATGCATGACACTCATAATAAAATTCAGAACAGTTTTTAGTAAGGAGGAGGAGTTTGTACAGTTATTATTGGTCAATAACAACAGCAACGGACAACTGTTTTGCAATAAGAGATATGTTAAAATTGAACTTAAACCTGTAAAAAATGCTTGGGCTAAAAACATGCAAATGTTTGTTATAGAAAAAACATTTCTACGAAGCAGTTAAAAACGTTAACTGAAGAGTGGATTTTTATGTGAAGTCATTAGAGTGAAAAATAATCAAAATATATACATTTATTAGTTCAGCAGGTGAATGTTGATTTTTAGAAACAAAGTAAAACAGAGTGGAGAAAGTGTGCAGGGTGAAAGGTCATTACAGCATCTGTGTGTGATTGCTCTGTGCTCCTACCTTTCTGATTCTGTGTGTTGAGCTACAATTTGAGGATTTTTTTTTTTTTGCAGCAACAGAAAAGTTTGATTGGTCAGGGTTGAGAGGGATAAGTCTGCGGCTCGGAGATTAGCGCCGTTGCTCCGTAGTCCTGCGCCGACGTCATTCCCTCCGCCTAAAACAACAGCTGACGATCATTCAGGGGTTTGAAGATGGCCGAGGCTCCAGTCTGAGGTGAAGATCAGCTCAGTCTGATCTCGACTGACTTCATGCTGCTAGTTAGGTTTAGGTCTGTGGTGGGCACAGCTAACCTAAAGGTTAGGTTCACTAACCACTAATCTCCTGAACAAGAATCTTAGCTCCGCTAGCGCTAAACTGCTAAACAGATAAAAATTAATCAAAGCTAATTGTTAGTTTTCTTTTGGTTCAATTTGAAGGTGGGTGAGATTATCTATGGCAAATCAACCAATCCAAACAGCTCAGTCTAACTTGTGATACTTCCAGTTTAACCCTTTCAGAATAAAAGCTTGTTTTTGATTGAGTTTATAGTATAAATACCGTTTGAAGTTAGTCAAACAACAAATAGCAAATACTTCCTTTACCATAATTGCTTTCTAGGATTGTTTTTGAGAAATACAATTGTTCGCTTTATTTCTGGAAGAGGTTTGTATCAATTGTTTTGAATCCAGGTTTCCTGCAGAAAGTGCATATTTGCATGTTTTAAAGAACCAAAACAGGAACTTATAAAAGCATGAACCCGTTATTCTCAGCAACTTCACCTCAGACCTCAGAGACCCGTCCAGAAGAAGAAACAAACAAACACAAAAATCAGTGGAGAAAAAAAAATTAATCAACTCAAAAGAGCATTTTATCTGCTGATAGTGAACCAACATATGGTGCCTGGTTGGAAATAAAAAGAAGGAAAAAGATATTATTTGGATTGAACTTAAAGCAGGTACGACTTATCAGACTGAAAAGGTGCTGGAGAGAAACATCACTGTGATAAAAACTGAGAGTATTCAGGGTGTGCTTCCATCATTCATTCACACACAAAAGTACATTAAAAATGATGAAGCTATTATTATGGCCGTTCAAAACGAAGCTAAACATTTTAGAACGTGAGGTTTTGTTGAACCCAAAGGAACAAGGAATGCAATAAACATCCTGACACTGGAAGAAAGAGTCATTGAAGAAGACGTGTATTTGTGCTTCATTGACTAAAGTGTTTGATACGATCAAACATGAACATCTGATTACTCTATTAAAGGAACTGAATGTTGATAGAAGTGACTTAACCATAAAAAACATTTACTGGCAACCAACATCTACAATAAGAAATAAAAATGAACTTGGAGATGCTGTGAAAATTAAAAGAGGGGTGCAACAAGGTCGTGTCTTGTCTCCAGATGTGTTTTCTTTAGTGAGTTTGTGTTGAGAGCTATAGAAGGAATGCCTGACATCAGTGTTGGAATAAAAGTGCCAACGATTCACGCTACGCTCATGACACTGTCCTCAATGCTACCAAAGAGGAAGATCTACAAAACATCTTTAACATCATTGATGGAGAAAGCAAGAAAGTTGGCCTCAACATCAAGAAAACAATAACCATGGTAATCACAAAGCAGGAAGAAATACCCGCGTGTAACATCAAAGTGAAAGGCTCAAGGCTAAAACAAGTCAACATTTTTAACTGGGTGCTGTGGTAACAGATGGAAGATCTTTGAAAGGAATCAGGAAAAACAAGCATTCACAGACCTCAGAAGGTTTCTGACAAACATACGCCTCATATAATGAGGTATACAAAGACCCGGAAGAGTGTGCTGGAGTGTTCCATCATAACCATTTTGAAATAAGGAAGTGAAGATTGGACTGTGACCCATATAAGCTGGTAACATCATAAATGCTGCAGAAATGTGGCGTTTAAGAAGAATGCTCAAGATCTTGTACACCGATAGTCACCAATGAAGAAGTGTTAGCAAGAGCAAACGATCATGCTAGGACAGACCAGTTTTCTTGGACACATCACAAGGAGAGAAGGGTTAGAGCTTCTTGTATCAACTGGAAAAATACAAGGAAGAAGTTGTGTTGATAAGCAGCTTGAGCCCTTTTATGGACACACCTACAAACCTCCTGCAGTTCATGAAAGACCGTATAGAATACAGAACCATGGTCACCAACGCCCTCTGACGTGACAATTAAAGAAAGAGAGAGACCTGTTTTAACATCTCAAACCTCTACAGCATCAATTCTACACAGAGTTGATCCTCTGTGGATAAAGTGAATAAACATAATTCATATCCTAGTCCTAAACCAAACCCCCAACCCAAAAAGGAGTTCCACTAGGACTTGTCTTTGGTTCCCATAAGGACTACTGGCCTTGATAAGGTAGGTGTGGACACCAGAAACGGTCCTAAAAAGGTAACAAATATGAGTACACACACACCCGTACCACACCGTGCTTCATCACTTACAGCTGCTTTGGCCTGCTGGTTTGCGTTTTGCCTCCGTAGATCAGACTTTATGAAACCTGTAGAAACATACAGACAAAGAGAGAGGAGGAGAGAGAAAATGGTAACAAAAACTCACAAAAACATGTACACATACTAGTGGTGCACCGATTACAGTTTTCTGACCGATCACAATCTTTAAAAAGTCTGACCTGCCTTGAGATCGGCCAGTACTTGGAAAAGATCGGTGGAAGATTGGCTTCTCATCTACCTCCACAAAGGTCTGAAAATCAGCCACTGCTCACAGCAGAGCAAAAGGGGACTGATTTCCAGACCTTTGTGGAGGTAAATGAGAAGCCAATCTTCCACCGATCTTATCAAAGTTCTGGCCGATCTCCCAAAATTAAGGAAATCTGTGCTGATAAATCGGCCGGGGGATTTATCGGTGCACCCCTAACACACACATACACACACACATACAATCTGGTACAGCCATCTTAATGGGGACCTGGCATTGACTTCCATTAATTTCTACAGCCTAACCCTGACCCTCACAGGTTAGGGTTAGGGTCACCTGACCCTAAAAACTAACTTAAACTCAATTCACACCTTGGTCCTAAACTTAACCCCCGACCCACCAACAGTGTTTCCCCTTATGGGGACTAGACTCAGGTCCCCACGAGTACCAGTCAGGTCCCCATAAGTAACATTATATTACATTACATTATAAATAACACAAATAAACCCGAAAATGTACAAAAGAACAGTGTAATGATGATGATTATCCAACAGGTGACTGTCTCAAAGTTGTATTAGAGATACCAATGACTTCGTTATATTTCAAAGCTGTTCTTTTTCTTTTGACATTTGTTTCACTTTAACAGAAGAGTTACTTCATACGCCTAAATGTTGAGTCAATAAATGAGTCAGTATTCTGACCTTTGAGAGCAGAAAGATTCCTGTTTTTGTCGCAGTGAGCACAAAGTTTATCGCCTCGGTGCTCGATCCATATTTTTAAAAGTTACCCATTTGTCATGAAGAACCCATCAGTGTCTCTGTGTTGACTGAGGCGTGAAATTTCACCTCTGATGACTTAAAACCCACAGCTGCTGAACGTGTCAGCTGCACAACAGCTGCATATTAATACGAATACCCCTCAAATTGAGTCCATTGTTTTTTTTAAAGCTGAATTTAACATACGTAGTTGGTTTAAATAGTTTAGCTTTTGTCAAATGTTTATTTTTTTTCCAACCACCATCAAAACACGATGCTCATTTGCTAATCTGTCTGTTAGCAAAATGTCTCATGAACTACTGCGTGGATTTTTCTGAAATTCTCAGAGAATAATCACTGGATGTACATCTACAACTGATAAACATTTGAAGTCAGTGAGAACAAAAAGCTTCAAACAGCTAACAGACTTTAGTAAACACAAAAATAGCTATACTTCAGTGAGTTTCACAGAAAAAAAGCTAAATTTTGGCGTGGTAGTAGCTGAGAATCTTGTCCATCACATGACAAAGTAGAACTACACTTAGCAAGATCTTTGTCTAAAACTCTGGCATCAGTGTACAGAGTTAGCCATATATATAGTCTGTTAGCAAAATATATTTTTAACTAGAAGGCTGATTTTAAAGAAATTTTCAAAAATAAATCATTAGATGTACATCTAAAACTGATTCACTTTTGGAGTCAACTGAATTCAATGTGGCTGCCACAGCTAATTAGCATTAACAGACACAGCTTCTCTGAAGAGCAGATCTAAGTTCTTACTGGCAATCAAAACACATTCGTCACTTTATAGGAAATATTCAATCTACTTCCTAAAAATCAAAACACACTGTATCTGCGACCTGCATTCTAAGAATCAGCCTTAGCGTTAGTAAAATATTAATAGAATTAGTGAAAGACAAAGACAGATATTACAGGCGTCTGTCTGAGTGACGGCCTGAAATGAGTGCACACAGTGACAAAAGGTCGTACCTGTCATTATTGTGCCTATGAGCAGAAAGACACAGAGGAAGATGTTTCCTATCAACGTGCCAAAGCTGTCAATGATTTTCCCCTGGCAGATGGTGAATATGATGCCAAACACCTATATGTGTGCAGAACATGCAGAGTTAGGAGTGAAGCTGCACAAACATGCACAGATGCACACACACACACACACACACACACACACACACACACACACACACACACAAAACACACACTCACAACAGATTCACTGGGCCTCATGCAAGAACATGTTCATATTCCTATCCTAAATTTCTCTTACTTTTGTTCGTACGAAGGGTTCGTACGAACATGTCACGTCAGATTCAACAAACTCTTCTATCTTCAGGAAAAGTGCGTAAATGAGCTGCGTAAATTGATGAATGCGTATCAGCTGCTCGTGCACGAGGAGAGGAGATTAGCATAATTACCACCCTAGAAACACCATATAAGGCTACGTTTCCTGCCACACATGCCAGGAAGTGTCCATTCGTAAATGACATCGCAAAGTCAAAAGAAGAACTTTACGAGTTTGGAGATTGAAGTCCTGCTCTTGAAGATCCAGAAAAAAAAATGTCATTTTTAGCAGGTCAGCTGTGGAATAAAAGGTCCTGCTAAAAAAGGAGGGATGAAATGACGACTGCTGCTCTCCCGTGGGTCGTATACAGTCACAGAAATAAAAATCTAAATCGTATTCATCTCTCTCTAGTCCTGATCCGGTTTTCTTTCGGTCAAATATTTTTAATTTAAGTGTAAACAATAGTGTTACATAGTTTTCATTTATTCATAAGGAGGGCAGTCGTGCACCGCTGCACCCCCCACGGCCGTTGCAAGTGTTTCTGAATAAAAACATTTTAAAATGTCTCCAAACTTCAATCAACTTCATATTAATATTGTAGTGTTTTACAACAGCATTACTAGCCAATTTAATTTAAATTCACCAATTTTTGTTGTTAGTTACATTTAAAATCTAATTCCAGTTCAAACAGAATAACTTATTATCAATATAATTATGGAGTGTGATTTTGTTTAAACTCAAAATATCTTCATACTAATGAAATATAAAGTTATTAGTGAAGAAAACCCGTCTGGATAACAGCAGACTGACTGCTCGTAAAATGTACGACAGGTCTGGACCACTCGTGGATTTTGTTCGTAACTGAAAAAAATCTTAGAATACGAGAAAACTGGTGAATGCCACAAATTCTCCTAAATCACTCGTACGCACAATTTAAGAACAAATCTGTTCGTACGAACGGTTCTTGCATGAGGCCCATTGTGTTTAATCCTTCCTACAATCTTTTACTGATGAATATAACATCGCACACATGAACCGATTCTGAGTCAATCAAAGACAAGATCAAAGGTTATCTGGTCTTTGTGCAAAAATAAATGAGTTCTTTGTTTTTTCTCTCTCTTGGCTCTGTGTTCGGTGACTGAACTGTACCTGTGCCGAACAGTTCAGCAGTCCCGAGGAAGTTCCCTCTGACTCGGGGTACGTCAGCTCAACCGCAAACTCAAAGCCCAGCGGCAGGTAGCCCGTCATGAAGAACCTGAAGGCGCGCACAGAGATGCAGACGCTATCAGATCACACCACACGTTATGTCATTCAGATAAACTGCAACGAAAGCTGCAGCTTCTGCTCTGATAACATCTGTTATAAAACCCTGTGTTACATTTACAGAGCTGTTACAAGGAGGACTTTGAAAGGAGTCCAGTGACATCAGATGATTTTTTTTTCCCTACCTCCCTCAAGCAAGTTCAAGACGTTCTTTCACTGAAGTGACGACAGGTGAACCTTGATAAGAAGATCCTGACATGGCAGTCTGAGTCTGTATTTTAGGTGACTCAACACATCAAACTGAGGATTAAGCTGAATTTAGTCCAAAAGACCTAAACACACTTTCAAATTCTTGGCTTTTTAAGCTACATTTTGATACCTAGATTAGAGACAACTGGTGGCCCGCAGGCCGGATAACTTCCGTATGGCCCATCAATGAGGCCCCACCCCTCTTTCTTTTTATTTTTATTTTTTTGGAAGGTAGAATTTCTATTAACAAAATTTCAAGCCAAACTTATATGTTTAGTCTGCTGAGAGACGCTGTGTGAAGAATTAGGGAAGTCCTTTTCAGGTGTAATTTGTGACTTGTGTAGCCACATTTTAGACACTTTAAGTTGTTATTTCTGAAGCAAAATAATCTGAAACAGAAGAATGAGAGTAACAATACCCAAGAGCTCCAGCTGTGATAAAGACCACCCAGAGGCGACCGAGGTTGAGTGTGGAAGCGTAGACAATCATCCCCACCAGAGACATGAAGTAAACAGCGAGTGTGGTCTGCCTGGATGAAACACACAGAAACAAACGCACCCATCACTGAACTCACCTTGATGAAACAGGATGTTTAAACTATCTGGCTAAAGTTATATATATTTTTTATTATTATATTACTGAATTGCTGTCAAGCACTGTACATAAATAGCATGTCAAAGTGTGAAATATGTTTAGAAAGCATGAATTTAAAAGAGCAGGATAAATGCAGATGAGAAATTAATGTTAATATGAGCTATGCTAGAAATAAAGCGGTATGATAAGGTTTGCTAAAAGAAAACAAGAATTTAAATAATTTTTTGTCTCTTTATCAGACATTAAAAAGTACCACCGCTATTTATTGAAAAAAGGGTTAAAAAGAAAATCTAACACAAAACAAAGTTCATTGTAGATACTGTATTTGGAGTTGAGAACGAGATTCGATTTATTCTGTTCAAGCCAAGAATGTTTCTGGAATTCTGCACGTCAGACACAACTCCCACATTTAACCCTGTTTACGCAACCCTGTTTTTCAGCAAAACCACTGCCCTTCTGTTGACGTGTACACAACAACAGCGGCCATTTACTCTGACACCAAAGCTTTTCGAATCCAGGTCGCCAAATTTTAAACTTTTCCAGAGATGGTTCGCATGTGAACAGAGCCTTAGCCACAACCAGCAGCAAAACTGGAAGGACAAAGTATGTGTGACTGAATTAGTTCTTAAAATGAATCAATAATAATAATTAAAAAACATTAGTGGGTTTTTGGACCAGTAAAAAACAAAACAATTTTTTTCATAGTCATTTTAGAAAGACTCTAAACCAGGACTGAACCACACACTGATACTGAGACGTAACTAAGAAAAAAAAATCGAATTAACCAAAAATCTCACAACTCCCCCACAGTACCTCCACTGACCCACTAGGGGTCGTGACCTCTGCTCTGCACTAAAACAGCTGAGGCAATGATCTGGTTTAGTAGATCCCAGCTGTAACAGCAGGCTGCGGCTGAACAAACAGCTCCACAGACAAATCAACCCCACAGATTAACACAGCAAAACACGAAAAATGGACTCACAAAGTTTGGGTGATCAATAAAAACTCTTTGAAATTTCTCTTTTGGTTTGACATTTTTTTCTGAATCCCGAATACCCAAAACAACGATGGCTCCTCTGGATAAAGCTCTGCCGCCTTCGAGTCGACTCACTTGTACGTTTTCGTTCTGTCCAGCCAGACGCCACAGATGAGTGAGCCGACCATCCCTGCAATGACGATGGTAAGCCCTATCCTCCCAGCATTCACCTCTTCTCCCTGAACAAACAAGAAACACAAAACACAAGAGCTTTAAGGCCTGAACTCTAAAGGGAAGAAAATCCCAACCCCCAAGTTAAAAACAGCTGATTACATCTTTTATCTCTGGTATTTACTGACATTTTAGCTCAAACATGAGACGTGTGATCCTGACAAGAGTCGAGTCATTTGGACGTAGTGGGTCTTCAATAACATTATTGTTCTTTGCAGCTTCAATCTGATTGGTCAAGGTTCGACTTACTGTAGGTGAATGCAGAACTTACAGGGTAATGCTCAATAATCATGCGGTTCAGGAGAGTTCCAACAGCGTAGAAACATCCCACGTTCAGACCTGTCAGAGGAGAAACTATTCAAACCCAATCTGAACACAGAACAAATATTTATAAACTTTTAGATCTCCTCATTGCGCTGAGACAGCACTTCTTCTTAATGATCTTCTTGAACATGTTGTTGGTCTTAAAGGCTCAGTTTTAGCACGGTTTAGGTCATATTTAGCGAACAGATCCTTTTCTGTTTCCATGGTAGAATGATATTTTTTCCTCAGCACCTATTTACTGTGGTGTACCTCAAGGGTCCATTTTTAGGACCTTTTTTTTTTACCTATAAATGCTGCCGTCACAACATACTGTATCCTTTCAATTTTATGCTGAGGACAGGCTTTAAAATGTTAGGTGTTGAAATGTAGTGAAATGTATTCACCTTACAAGGAAATGAAGAAAGAAATACTGATGTGACATTAACTTGAAACTAATGTTGTTGCTTTATGGTGATGTGTAACCAAATTACTCATCCTTGGAAATTAAAACCCATAATCAAGATATTAATAACTTAAGGAAGGACGCAACGTTTACTGATCCAACACATTCGGTAAACATTGTCAGATTGTGAACTTTGAACAGATAAGCTTCACCATGACCTCAGAACAGTCTGACATTTACATGTGCATTTATATCAGATTAAAAAAGATAAAGCCTATTTCAAAAGAAATACCTTCAGGCTTTTTTGGAATTGGTTACTGTAGCAAAGGGCAAAACTGTGGAACAGATCAGAATTTGTGCCACTAACCCAATTCCAGCAAATCAGTAAAGCCTAAATTGTAATAAATGTTGAAGTGCTCTGTGGTGAACGTGGCCAACCGTAAGTGATGATGAGGAGGATGAAGGGCTTGTTGCGGAGCAGCCTGAGGATGGAGGCAGTGTAAGAGTACTGCTCGGGGGGGATGCTGCGGGCCGTGGCCTGGGCCTGAGTCGGGGGTAGTTTGGGACGGTCCTGGAAAACTGACACACATGGAGACACCAACGACGTGAGAAACATGAAACACAAACACATTTACAAAAATCACAAACATCGAAAAAAAAGATTCAACCTCAAGCAGACACATAAATCAACTCAAATTCAACTTTAAGGGAAAGAAATATGGAAAATCGCTGTAAATTCATCCACTGATAACATGAAATCGAGTATGAAACAAAATCTAAAACTGGCAACAAATTAAAGAAAACTATCACTTTTTTGTTATTTCAATGTTTGAAGCTGCAGTTCAGATCTTTTGAAGTGGAGTTCTGTGGAAATTTTATGAACAATTAATATCTTATTTGTTGTAGAAAGCTCATTGAACGACCACATAATGGAGAAATAGACTTTAGATTAGATTACACTTATGCTGACAGAAATATAATTATGTTCTTGGCGAAAAAGCTCCAGATCCCAACTGAGAAGTGCTATAGCTAGTTGCTGCCGCCGTTTGCCACAAAAGTTGAAACAAATCCTTGTAATGCAAAACTAACAGCAATGCAAAAGTTTCTCAAGTTTTGCATAATTTATCTCATCAACCCAGTCAGAATTAGACTATTTCTCCAAACTGAAGCAGCTCAGTCTTACCTACAACAGGTAAGATATTACCTGTTAATTTTTGCTTTTTTTTACAGAACCTCACTTCAAGATTTGACAGCTTAGGAGGTGCAAAAGCACGTCGAGCACTTACAAAACCTCCACACAGTGAGTTATACTAAGAGATGGCAGTCAGTGTTTGAGATGACCCGGTTTAGTTGGACTCTCTCCTGGGTGCCTCAGACCTCCAGGGGAAGAGCAGACCCAGCAAAACTATAACTAATAGCTAAAATTAAGTCAACATGATAGCATTTTAGCTAAATGCTAGCATTAGCAAAATTGTGGCCAATGGTTAATAACAGCCAAAACCATAGCCAAAGCTTAAAACCAGCAAAACAATAGCTAAAAACTAAAAAGAGCACAACTGTAGCTAAAGCTAATGAAAGCAAATTGTGGCTAACTGTTAACATTAGGAAAACCATAGTTAAAATGAGTAAAACCCCAATTAAAAGATAAACCAGATTAATTATAGCAAATACCTAAAATTAGAACAACTGTAGCCAAAGCTAATGATAGCAAAATTGTAGCTAAATGCTAATGCTAGTAAAAAATGTGGCTAAAGCCATAGATACAAGTCAAAATTAGCAAACCCCAACTAAAAGCTAAAACCAGCAATACAATAGCTGAAAGCTCAAACTAGCTCAAATGTAACAAATGCTATTGATAGCAAAATTGTATCTAAACGCTTGACTTGGTCAAACTGTAAATAAAGGTCAATACGGTAAACAACAGTTAAAAGTTATAACCAGCAAAACAGTTGCGAAAAGCTTAAAAGAGCAAATTTAGAGCTAAAAGCCAAGATTAACACAATAGCTTAAAAT
>NW_013952624.1:245679-254836 GCF_001266775.1 Austrofundulus limnaeus
TATATATATTTCACTGTCACTAGAAGAGGTCTGAAACTACCAAACTCAAACCTATAATTGAAGCCATTCAGAGTAGAAAACACATGACACTACAGTCCCACGAGTAAACAATGAGCTGAAGTTTGCATTTTTGTGCAACTGAATTCATAACAAGACACTAAGACACAACACTAACCAGCATTAACAGTATAGTCAGCCTAAATGTTGTGCATGGTACTAGATGGATGCCATCACAGGCATCCTTTTGTGCAGAGGAATGCTGACGAAGCCACCCACCACCACCCTTCCCTCTGCCCACAAGACACAGCAGCATTATCATGGAATATTTGTTTGACTGTTTGCTGGGATCTTTATTTTGTTAATTTACCATTTTTAAATAAATCGTAAATCAAAAAAATCTAGTCTTTAAGTCTTTATAATAATTTACAAAATAAAATCTGTTTTATATGAAGTGCTTTAAATCTGGGTCAAAATATCAAATTTGAGGCATGAGGAAGTAAAAAAAACTGCATGATCTGCAGCAATACTGAGTTCCCTCCACTCTTTTAGTGTGTGTCATCAGAAACCCTTCAACGTACTTAAAAAACAAAAAGCTGATTCTTTTTGTGTGGTCTTAGTTTTTTCATTACTGATGCATTTAATACCAATATGACAACATATTACAGAAGATTTAGACATTTCTCCCTGACTGAACTAATATTAGAGTACTAGTTTATTTGTGAATCTCCCTGGTGTGGACCTCTAGATTGTCAGAGGTAAAGTGCGTGAATGAAAACCAGCACTTAATAGCTTCACTGAATGAAGATGTCCCATTTGCCTGGACAAGAAAACACACACACCTCAAACTCTGAGCACCGAGAAACAAAAATCTCACTTCACTGCTTCATTGATCGCCTTTCCTACATCCATTCAAAATAAACTACTCTTGTGTAAACTGTGCAGTAAAATGACATTTATTCAAATTCAAATTTACATGATTTCAGAAAACTGACTTGCAAAAACACTTGACAGAGAGTGGCCATGAAGAGTTACGGTTTTATCTGCTGAGGTTTTGGTTATCTTCCCTTGAGCTTTCTGATTTCACTCCGACATGGCGGAGGTGAACAGAGGGAGGATTGTTTCTCCGTATTTTACGAAGCAGCCTGTCAGCCGACAGAAGAATGAGGAGAGTAAAATGGAACGGGATGGATGAGAAAGTTGAAACTAATGGATTGACGCAGAAAAGTATCAAACTGACATGTTGCTGATGAGGCAACAGAGAGCTTTAACTGGATGTACTAAGCAATGTATTCAATATTTTTCAAGAATTTAATCAAAATAAAGGTATTTCAGTTATATTGTTAGTCTAAATGAGGTCTAAACATCAACAAAATTCTTTTTTGGATACCTAATAATGGACTTTTTGATTAAAAAAAGGCTCTAGGAAAAGTCCTTGAGGGACACCATCAAAATTACCTCTTACCAGAGTTTTTAAAGAAATGGTTCAAAGATAAAACATCAAATCAGAACCACACAATGAGGCACAAGTTGAGAAATCCTATTTTTGTTACGATGTGCTTTTTTTTTATCTTACCAAAGATGACGAGGATGAAAAGAAATGTTGCCACTCCTGCCGTTATATAGAACATAATGCTGATGTGATGAGCCAGCTCATCCAAGTCGTCCACATTAGGAACCAGAATTGGAGGCACGAGGAACCCGATGGCAACACCTAGCTGTATGGAAAAAAAAAGAGAGAAGATTGTTCGTATTCGACTACAATTGTGACTCTGGCATTCCATCGTGTTTTATGTACAGCTTATGTGTAAGATGTCACAACACAGGATATTAATTTCTAATTCATTTGATTGTTTAAGACAAACCTGATTTCCCATAACTGCGATGGAACAGGCAGTGGAGACCTCTTGCTCTCCAAACCAAACCGAGGCAAGATAAGAAGGAATACCAAGAACAAACACTGTGGCGACTGAGCACACGAACTGGCCAACAAAGGTGACGGGGAACAAATTCGGACGGGCACTGCCAGTTTTCATCCAAGCCCCGATGCAGTTAAAGGCCGACCCAACGAGCACCACGTCCCGGATTCCCCTGTTGTCCAGGAGCCAGAGGACGGGCAGAATAAGTGGGATGTATGTGAGCAGGTAGATCAAAGACAACCAGTCGATAGCCAGAGGGTCGATGCCGTAGAAGCGCATGAATATGTTACTTATGACGCCGTACTGGAGCCACATGAAAGCGTTGCTGGCCGACACAGTGCTGAAGAGGAACAGCATGAACCAGCGGCGACGGTAAAGTTTGGTTTCAGCCTCTGCTGGATCACACAAAGCCTCGATGTCCAACGGAGGGCCGACGGAGAGAGGCCCCAGACTCCACGCCAATGACATCAGTCTCGAAGAGAGATTCTTCTCGGCTGTGGACCGTGACCAACCTTTTACAGCGGGTTCAGAATTTGCACGGTTTCCATTCAGTGTATTGTTGTGTGGCATTTTAACTGTCCAAAAGCGTCCCCCCTCTACTGTCAGGAATGAGCGGTCCTCACAGCTTGCTGCCCTGAGCGCAAACTGCTCGGAGGAGTGCAGCTGGACTGGACTGGTGTCTCGTGTCCCCTCTCACCACATGTGATATGACCGAGTCCCTTCACTGCATCTCCACTTATTTATTATCTTCAGCCCTGTCATGTGATGTCAACATAGGAAAGTCTTCTATTTCTAATGAAAACCCATCCCACCGGCTCAGATATGAGAACTGCTCCAAACCTTAAAGTGTCTGTGGCATGCATGTTAGGCATGTAACAATACATCGATCCACATCCATTTAATGATTAATGATTTAATTACACTGAGGCAAAAAAGAAATCATCGATCCATATCAACATATACAATCATCATATATCATGATATTCTATCATATCAATCACAGATATGTGAACTGAACGGAAATCGAATCATGACAGTCTACATGATATTGAGAAACATTGTATCGTCATCCAAAGAAATCGAAATAATATCGTATTGTGATAAAGCTGGTGAAATTAGACCCCTAATGCATATCCTTCTAAAACAAAAAGTCAAAGAAACCATGCTTATATTTAAGAAATTTGGCATATTACACGGGATTTTACCCATTTTGTCACAGAACTGACATGTTGTCTTTTGAATTTGGTTCAGCCAAAATGAAACAGGAAGTGACATCAAAGGGGAACGCTTTAAGAAAAGGGAATTCCCTGGTCTTTGTTTATTGTAACAATATTAGTTGAACTCTCACTCTTTTTGGTCTCCCTCTGATGGTGACTCAAAATACTATAAAGAAACAACAGATTCACCTCTACAGTCGGTGTTGTGACCATTGTAGCAATGCAGACATTCCCCTTTGACATCACTTCCTGTTACTTCACATGCAAATATCTCAACAATTGTTTATCTGGGGGGGATTTTTTCTTGCTATATATTATCTATGTTATCTTTCCAAAAATGCATTCATGTTAATTATAAAAATGTGATGTCACAGTCACTTTAAGTCCAAACCTATCTGAAAATACAGAAACTGGCATACAACTTTAATGTACGTTCAAGGACGTCTCAGCCAAAGATTAGTCTTTCCAAGTCTTTGTCCTTGTCCCCCTTATCTGACCCTCTTATGTGAGCCAACAGTTTGGATAAGAGCTGAAGGTTTTCTCATAACTACTGTAACTGTATCTGAACTCCCGCAACATTTCAAGCACACCGTGATTTTTCAGTGACATTTACCGCAGAGTTGACGCTAAGGTGACTCAAGTGTTGTTTACTCAAACTTTTTTGTGTTTGTGTGTTAACTATGGTGTTGGTGTGTTTAAATGGAACAATGACCCTCCGCTGATCCTTTGCACACTATTTACACTGTTCTTGGGAATTTTTTTTAATCGCCTGCCGCACTGAGCTTGATTAAATCACATCGACAGCAGCTAAACTCAAGTGGGTGCGTGTCTGAAGGAACAAATGTGAATCATTACTTCAGGAATGTTTCTGAGAGCACATTTTATTGGTTTTGTTCTCTACTCTACAGTGCATTGAGATTAATCTTTACTTTCGTTTAGTTACTGGGTCATATATTGTCATCTCGACAGATTGTTGATGGTATAAACAATCTGTCGAGTGAAAGTTTTCAGTAAATTAGGAGCATGCCTCTGTCTGGATATTCTGAAACCTTGTACGATTCTTCATATCTTCGAGGGACGTTTCCAAAGCCAGAATCAAAACCTGCAGATCTGGTTTGAGGAATGTGTTTAATCTGAGGCTTTTCATTTGAAGTCTTACTAGGTTTTTTTTGTGTGTGTTGTTTGACTCCTGTATTTGGGTTTATTTGCTCGTATATATTTATTTGTGCCATCATTTAATCTGCCCCTCTCACCTGTTCCAAGTCAGCAATCACCTTATAGGTGCATCCACTTTCCTAATTCCCTATTCCACCCTCATTTTCAGCTTCTCTCCACCGTCACCTCAGTACACCTGGCATTTAGTTAGAGGGGCATAGTAATGATTTAGAACAGCGTTTCCCAAAGTTGGGGTCGGGACCCAAAGTGGGGTCCCGAAACATCAAAGTGGGGTCCTGAAAAGATTTTCTGAATTAATTACGTTTTTGCCTTAGTTGTTACAAAGGAGTGAGGTTAGTATATTTAAAATGGATAAATGTAGTACAAAAATATTGTTACTATGCCCATGTTTTGTTGACCTGATACAAATGTTTATCATCCAAAAATATRTGGYGGRACAGGTCTCTGCTACTGTTATTTTGTGGGTCAAAAGCTGAAAAGTTTMGGAACCAGTGCACTTTGGTTCCCAAAGTTGGGCTTGGGACCCAATTATGGGTCATGAAGCACCTTGGATAATCTCCAGAAATCAATTTAAAGTGTAATAAAATAATTGCTGATGTAATATTTTCCCTATAATTATACAAAAACACAAAATAAGTATAAATAAGTATTTATATTTGTGTACAAGCTGTTTAGATTGTCAAAAAGCCTGTGTTTTTAGGGTTATTAATGAAGTTCGTGTACTCAGACCAGTAATATTTGGGGTCACAAGTTTTTGCCATGAATATTTTGTGGGTCAGAAGATAAAAAGTTTGGGAACCACTGATTTAGAAGACCCTCAGTGTTGATTTTACAGCTTCAGTAACTGTTGTTTTGTGTTCCTGTCAGGATCTCCAGTCCCGATACATAACCATTATTTCCCTACGTACATTTTTGTAAACTTCTGTAAACTTCGTAAGTGGCATGAGGCAACTGGCCAATTATTTTATGAAGCTAGATGAAGATGCCCAAGTTTAAATTGCGCTGGAATGGGTAGAGTAGGTGGGTATGATTTTATATCTTCAGTAACTTTTATTGTGTGTTGTCACAACCTCCAGTCCCGATCCAAAACTTTTATTTCCCTGTGTAAATTTCCGTAAACAGCGGGGGGGCTGGCTGGCTTAAAAGTGTTGGCACATTCTTCCAAAATCCTATCTAAAATCCTGCAGGTCATCTTTTTGTTTTATTTTAAATAGTTTAGTTTTTCATCTTTCCAGTCTGTCTGCATTCTGGGTCTGAACCACAACAACAACAATTTGTGTGCTCAGCACAACTCGTCTGCGCAGTCAGAAAAATGTGGCCAACTACTACAGGCGAGACAAGAACGACGCAGCACAAACACTGACCCTGCTAACCTGACAATGGTACGTAAGGTCTGTTTTAGGGGAAACGTTTAAGATGCAAACACTGTAGATATTAAATTCACACTATCTTGTGATTTCCTTTATAAGCCACTAAGAGCAAGCAGTCATGTGATTGCCTGTATTCTTTTGTGTGTTTGTCAGCAAAATATCTTGTGAACCAACAAATTTTAATGAATCGCTGAGGAAGTAATCCTTAGATGCGCACGTGTAACTAATGAACTTTTGAAGTGGATCCGATTCATTGAGCTCCGCAGCTTTAAATATTAAGCTTAGATTTGGTGTGGTAGTAGCCGAGAGTCATCCTCCACATAGACTCTGAGAGCTGACAGACTGGATGGCAACAATGTTCAAAAGGGACAGATCAAGCACGGAGCAATTTATTCTTTACGTTTCTTCTTGTAGCTTCATAAATTGCAGCCCATGCTCAAAGTGCTCTGTTGGATCACAGCTTAGCCAAGACCCAAGGCCCGCCCCCACCTTAAATCTGATTGGTTACTAAGCCTTTATTGTGTTTTAGAGCAAAAGCTGTCTCATCCAGGGAAATGTCTTTTAAATCTCTGCAAACCTGAAGATCGGCGTGGCACACTAAGGGTAGCATTAGACAGAAATGAGGCATCGTTAAACTGAAAGCAGGCGTTAGACAACCAGAGTATCAGAACGAGGCCACAACGCCAAATCAATTTAAGTGTTTAGAAAAATAATTACTTTGACTGGAAAGGTGCAACATCCCCTGCACATACATCAAGTGCTAACTGAATGAAAATCTTTGATTTAAAGTTTGACATACAGGGACCAGTGTTTCCCAAAGTTGGGGTCGGGACCCAAAGTGGGGTCCCGAAACATCAAGGTTGGGTCCTGAAAAGATTTTCGGAATAAATTACATGTTTGCCTTAGTTGTTACAAATGAGTGAGGTTAGTGTATTTAAAATGGATAAATGTAGTATAAAAATATTGTTACTATGCCTGTGTTTTGTTGACCTGATACTTGGGGGCACAGGTCTCTGCTACTGTTATTTTGTGGGTCAAAAGCTGAAAAGTTTGGGAACCACTGCACTTTGGTTCCCAAAGTTGGGCTTGGGACCCAATTATGGGTCATGAAGCACCTTGGATAATCTCCAGAAATCAATTTAAAGGGTAATAAAACAATTGCTGATGTAATATTTTCACTATAACTATTACAAAAACACAAAATAAGTTTAAATAAGTATTTATATTTGTGTACAAGCTGTGTTTTAGGGTTATTAAAAAAGTTAGTGTACTCAGACCAGTAATAATTGTGGTCACAAGTTTTTGCCATGGATATTTTGTGGGTCAGACGATAAAAAGTTTGGGAACTACTGTGTTAGACAATATGTGTTCAGTCAAAGAATAATAGTTTAAATATGAAAGCATTAGTGGTGACCATGGGTGTCTTTCAACGGCCACTTTTGGCCCTCGAGCCGTTTATTGTTCATCTCAAAGTAACTTCAATAAATAAAATAAAATATTATTTATTACACATCTGTTCATTCTGAGACTAAATCAGCAACCATCCAGGTGATTCTAAGACCCACCCTCCTTATATTAGACCGGTGCGCATCACCTGATTCCCGAAGACTCCGATGGAGCAGGCGGTGGACACCTCCCCCGAACCGAACCACACCGAGGCGATCCTGGACGGCATCCCCAGGATGAAGACCTGCGCGAACGAGCAGCAGAACTGGCCCAGGAAGGTGACCGGGAACAGGTCGGGCCGGACGCTGGCCACCTTCACCCACGTCCCGGCGCAGTTGAGCGCCGTGGCCACGAGCGCCACGACCCGGAGCCCCTTCCTGTCCAGCAGCCAGGTCACCGGGAAGATGAACGGGATGTAGGTCAGCATATAGATCATGGACATCCAGTCTATGGTGAAGGCCTCCACGTCGTAGAACTTCATGAAAATGTTGTTGATGATGCCGTACTGGATCCATTGGTACGAGTTGCACAGAGAGTAGGAGCTGAAGAGGAGCACGATCAGCCAGCGCCGCCGGTACAGACGGGTGGGCGGCGGAGCTCCGAGGCCGCCCTCCTGAAACTGGTCGCCGGGGAGCGCTTCCCCGTCCCCCGTCTCCAGCTTGACGTCGTGGTGGTTCTCCAAGTCCTCCTGGTCCAGCGTTGGTTTCTCGTTCATGTCTTTTCAGTTTTACTGTCACTGACTGGAAACTAACTGGAACTCATGATCACCGAGGAATTCTTCTCAGGAACACAAGAAACAAAAACAGTCCTACAAACTCATGATTTCAGGGGGAAATGTTCAAAAAGTAAAATCAAAAGTTGTCTCCGGGATCAAAAGATCAGTTTTTCTTGAGGCTCTCATGTCCTTCCTGAAATAGTTTAGGATTACGCACACCAATCACCATTTAGATAAATCGACAGTAATCGCCGAAATATTGCGTAAATGTTGTGAAAGAAGTTGTCCCCGAGTGTGAACACGTGTTGAAACGTCTGGAGTGACCCCCCACCCGGACTTAAACCCGCAATTTCAGATCCAAGTCGGTTAAACTCGGCCATGAAGGCGGAGCTGTATCAAAAGCTACTGGAGCGCTTGACAGCGTGGTGTATGGAAGTCCATTACTGCCACTTGAACGAAAATAATAATTACACCCATGTCTTCTTCAGGAGTGTTAAAACCTCAATTACAGGACACAAAGCCATTAGTATGGGTTTTAAAATCATATTTGTAGAACACAAAGTCAATATTAAGTATTAAAAAGTCATATTTAGTTATAAAGTCATGATTATTGGACACAGGCATTCTAATATTCAAGTCATAATAATAAGGAAATTCATCATTGTTATTATGAGATATAGAGTCAGTTATAAGATACAAAGTCATATTTATTAAATAAAAAGTCTGTAATTAGACACAAAGTCAATATTAGTTAACATAGTTATAATCATTAAGTACTAAATCATTGTGATAAATAGACTCATATTTATGAGATACTTGGCCATAATTGTGAGATAAGTATATTTTTAAAACAAATTCATAATCATCAAATAAGTTATTTGTATGATAAATAAAGTCACAATAAGTTTTAAAGTTACAATTATAAGATACTGTATCACTGTTATGAGATACTAATGTTAAGTTAAAATAATTTGCACTATATATTCATTATTAGAAAAAAAATCAAGTATTTAATATACAGTATAAATACATATTTTCGATAGATACTCCTAATTATGACCTCCGCACTCGAAGCGGGAGTCATAATGTTTTCGTACCATTTACATTTTTTTCTGTGATTTTTGCTCAACCGTAGCACAAAAACAGCTGCACCGATCAACATGAAATTTGGCAGGACTGTAGATGAGTTTGACCTACACTGCGCCAGCCAATGGTTTTACAATAGACCCCATATTTGACAGGGTGTCTGGACATGCAAAATGTTGTTTAGTTCTGATGAAGGGCTATCCATCAGGCCCACCAACCAGTGCCCCCCCC
>NW_013952624.1:255428-266334 GCF_001266775.1 Austrofundulus limnaeus
TATATATATATATATATATATATATATATAGTTTTATATATCTCATGGGGCTTTAAACCACTCATATACCTTAATTAATGTGAGAATATCTGATATAATATTATTAGCAGCTCTGTTGTAAATTATACCGATTATAGCCACTTTATTACACTCATTTCCTGCTTTTATACACTGTAGAGATAACGAGTTGTTTATTCACCATAAACAGGATACACAAGAAAGAAGTGGCACGAATGCCTCAGTTGTGTTGAATTACTTTCCACATAAGGCAGCCTACAAATTCTGTTTATAAATATAAACTTCATCTCTCACAATGTACACAGCGCCATCTATGGACTCCAGAAAAAAAAAAAAAGAAAAACATGTTGCCTTTTCTGTTATCAAAATCTGTGCAGACTTTACACAGCTGTAACAAACAAAAACAGGAGCAAAAATAACAAAAAAAGTGCCCTGCAGATGATCAGTCCCAAAAAGCATCACATATGACAATAATAAATACCTCTGCAGGATCTTCCTGATACTGATTCATAACCAGTAAACAAGTCAGGTCCGTTCTCCCTGCACTGCCTGATTTGTTCTAAGAATCTTGACTTTACATTCTTTTTGTCCACAATCAACGTCTGTCAAAATTAAATTAAAAAAAAAAACATTAAAATCCTGAGCATGTACACACAAAAACACATAATACTTGGAGCACAAGACATGACATGGTGACAAAAAGGGTGTTCTCCATGACACTACAAAATAAAAGCATAATTTACAAAAATGTGAGTCACCTGAGCGTGCACTATTCTCTCCGTGTAAACATTGACTGTTTCGATTCACAATCAGAAAGCAAGGAAAAAAAAGTGAGCAGGAGCGAAATAAATACGTCATGTTATAGTTCTTTACTAACAATTACAGACACGTCTGTGGTCAGTCTTTCTCCTCTGAGGTGGGTCTTCTGTTCTGGCAGCATGGTCCTCCTGGAGGCGGGCGGGTCTCAGCGCTGGTAGTGCGGAACAGCAATGTGCTGGCGGTGAAAGCTGCTTTGATGGGGAGAGTAGAGCAGGTCGGGGGTCTGAGGGGCCAGCCCGGTGCACAGTGGCTCGTGGCTGCTCAGGACGGACGACAGGTAGTTGGCTTCCTCGGTCAGCTGCTTCACCTCCTTCCTCAGGGCGGCGTTCTCCTTCTCCAGGTTTTCACTCTCCTGGAAAACACGACAGGGAGGTTAGAGCTAAGTCAGCTAAATTCAAATCAAGTGCCAGGCTTAGATTAAGCATAACCTCTGGGTTTGTGTGTTCATAGTTGGGGAAAAAAAGATTTAAAAAAATGCATAAATGTGCCCAGAGCTAATAAAATCCTACTCAAATTTGTCACAAGTTTCAAGCAAACATATGGTTAATGTAGCAAAAACTTCAGGTTCTTTCTGCTGGAAGTGCAACAGTATCAGTGTCCATTCGTACCCTGCATGTTTCACTTGTTCCTCTGATCCAACACTCCTGATTCAATGGTTGAATTACCTCTTCAAGGCCTGCAAAACCTGTTAATTACCCTTTCATTCAAATCAGGTGTTGGAGCAGAGAAACCTCTAGAACATGGAGGTTAGTGGTCCCTCGAGTAGCAGGAATGGACACCCCTGGATATTATGTAGCATCACATTAACAGCTGTTTGAGAAAATCACTAAATATACAAAGCGCTGATCTGTACCTGTGTGTTTCTGTTTTTGTGTTGTGCACCAGTGTGTTCCATCAATGAACTTATTTTCTCCCTTCTTTCCACTGTTGGGAGTTCCCCACCTCAAGCTGTTAACGTTTCATATCTAAAGTCATCATTAAGTTGGAATTTTAGCCCTGTTTACACAGAAAAACAAGTGAACTGGGGCCTATTTTACTGGCTTCAGCTCAGTTTTGTGCTTAGGCTACATCTTTTTAATCAATTTAAATGAACCTGGTTATCATAAATGAGTTGTATTTAAACTCTAGCCACGGACAAACCAACTTAGCTGGAAATGCTTCTTTCTAATAGTTATGAATGTCAAACTACATGCATTAACATGCTTAATGGTTGTTTTTAGTTGCTAGGATTAAAGATATTTTATTAAACTGCAAAAGAGATTCAAGTTCAAGAGGTTTTTTTTTACCCCCAAGGGACAATTTGTTGTACAGTCAGTACAAAACAACATTTATACTACACAAACACAAAAGATCTCAAATTTATAAAGATTTTTAAAGATCAGTAATTATTCTGTTTCATCTATGAAGTTAACCTTTTAACCTCAAAAGGTTGATAAATGTGGGGAAAAAAAGATTTATTGTGGTTTCATTGTGGTTTTCAGTGACATTTATAACGAAATGTTGAATGATGAGAATTCATTACATTTGGGGGGTTTTATACATTTTTGCAAAATATGCACAAAGTTTGTCTGAGCTAGGAGAAAATTAAACATTAAAGTCAGTCACAGGTTAACAATATGACAAGACTGTTTTTACTCTGACCTTCTACTACTTTTACATCTTTTATTGACAGATGTATGTAATTGTTGCCCATTACCAAAAGATGAACACTACAATAATGTTTTTGTGTCTGTCTGTTCTCGTAATGTCTCACGAATCACTGGACTTATTTTAATTTAATCTTTAAAGTCAACCCAATTTAAGATGTTTGCCACAGCCATCTGTCATTAAAAAACACAAAAATCAGTAAAACCCAATCAGTTTTACCTCAAATTTGGAGCTGTAGCAGATGAGACTGATAAATAACACCAACTCTGAGTGATAACAGATGATGCAAGATTTTTGCATTTCACTAATAGCTAAATAAAGTCGAGTTTGTCTGTTAGCAAAATAGCTCATTAACCACTGGATGGATTTTAATGAAACTTATAGGAAATAGTCACTGGATGTACTTTTACAAGTGATTACCTTTTGAAGCTAATCCAATTTAAAGTGGCTGCAAATGTCAACTGATCTTAGAAAACAAAAAAATGACTTTAATTTAATGAGTTTTGCAGATAACTTGCTAAAATTCAGAATGGTAGTAAACAAGAGCCAGTTGTAACACATACTTTAAGTACTACTCACTGTGCAAAACACTTGCTTAAAACTGTAGCATCAACTGTTGGAGTTTATCTTGTTTGTCTGTCTGCAAAATATCTCATGAACCTCTTGATATATTTTGGTGAAACTCTCAGAAATTAATCATTGGATGTACAGCGACAACTGATTACATTTTGGAGTCAGTCCAGTTCAAGATGGCCACCACAGCTAAACAACATTAGCAAACAAAAAATGGCTTTAACTCAGTTTTACATATATTGGACAAGCTCAAGCATTACTATATTTTAAGGCTTAAACAAGATGAATTTAACTACGTCATTTTGTAACATTATTATTTTTTTATAGTTTATTACGCAAAAAACTGTTTACAGTAATAATGATGCAATTCCAACTCCTATATTTATACCAGTGGTCTCTTCTTGTGAACAAGTGAATAAGCACATGTGCTCTTTCATTCAGCTTGGGAGTGTGCAGCCTGTGTTTTAATACAAAGTACCAAACAGTGTTGCAAAGGTGTAAAGAAAAAAACCCCACTAGAAACCGCCTGCAACAGCACCATTCAGACAGTTGGAGAACAACATTTTCCAAAACAGCGTCATACTTTTAGCTCTGATCTTCAGCTTCGAGATATTTTAAAGCAATTTGTACGTCAAAGCCCATTGCAGGTTTTTTTTTTGTGTGTGTCTGTGTGTGTTTGTGTGTGGGAATAGTGGAAAAAGAAATCTTCCATTTAAGTGTTGAAAAGGTCATTTCATCATGACCAAAAGCTTCAGGGCCTTACTGTCACACGACCTTTGGGCAAACCCCTGCACTTGCGTCACTTAGCCAAATACAGCCCACTGCTCTAGACTCTTACAAGAAGTGACGGCCTTTTTTTTCTCTCCCCTCCTGCCCACGGCGTGCAACATTCAAACCCATTTACACAGAAGAAAATACTACTGAAGAAACAGGAAATAAGCCACCGTGTCACAGCGAGGGAAAATTCACCTTCCTGTTTATCTAGTGAGACGATAAGAGCAAAAACCACAGAGCATGTTGTGCGGTCCCCCGTGGTATTCTTTGTAAATGTGACATGGTTTTAAAGAGAACGATAACACAGGCTGGGAGGATTCGCACGCTTTCAGACCTGTTACACTGAATGTACTACGGCCAAAGACGCGGCTTCTCTGAATGTTGAAAAGAAAAAAAAAATCCTTCCACTTTATCTGATTCTCATTCAGAGAATCGTGATTTACATAGTATGGCACTGCAGGGACGAGGAAGTCAAGAGAACAATCACCTCCTAATGTTTCTGCATCTAAAGCAAACCGTCGCCAAAAACACAACGAGAGACTCTCCTGTCATTGCACTCGGCTGGTGCTGGATTTTCTGTAGCAAAGGGAGAAAAAAGAAAGTGATTGCCCACACGTGCTAATTTATTCCTTATCGTAGCTTCTGCAAACACGCAGAGCAAGTGTGCAGTCCGACAGAAGCCATGACACATCGCCACATGGTCAGGTAGCTCTCTCTTTTTTTGAAAATACAGCCCAAACCCTGGGGGCTCACAGAGGGTTGGGCCGTCTGCAGGTGTATGCCCTCAAGGGTTCATGCTTGACCTTTCGACTGAATACATTTTGTTCGCCTTTAAAGTAAAAGTTAGGCTGCTGTGATGTTCCAGCATGGGTGTGACTGGGGTCCTCACCAAGTGAAGGCTGTCAGCTTTCTGAGTCTGTCTCATCCTGCTCTTCTGGGCAGCGATCCGGTTCTTCTCTCGCCTCATCACCTTCTTCACGTCATCCGAGGAGCTCTGGAAAGAAACAACATGGAGGTCGGGTTAGTGAGTTGAGAATTCTGTGATGAGAATTGGCTTTGTGTGTCAAAAAAAAAGCCAGTTTGATCTGTTTTAGAGGCAGTTTGGCAGCAGATGTTTCAAGGCCTGTGTTCAGGGCAGGGTCAGGGAGTGGCTGAGAGTCATCGGTTAGGTGCAACGCACGCCCTGTTTCACGTCCTGAGCGCTCACTTGGTCGTGGTATCACAATAAGTAACCCATTTCGTGATGCTGAGTCAAGCTAATGATGTCGTCAAACTGCCATGTGCTCCTAACTAACTAACTACCCAAAGTTGTGCAGGATTTCTAGAACGTGCTGGCGACTCGCACACGTGAGAGCGATCCAGCTCAGAGGATCTCGCAGAACTTGCAAAACAACAACAGCACAAAAGGATTCCCACCAATTTGGGCGAGCGAGAAATTGTGTAATTCAAGAAAGCCCACACTCGATGCGAGTCATGCCTGCAGCCCATGCGTGAAACACCCCGAGAAACTGCGAAAAGAGCCACAGCCGGTGATGCTCGGCTCATTTTTGGATGAATCACGCAACAAAGAGATTAGATACGCAGAAAAACAAAAATAAAAGTTGGATTAATCAAGTGATGGATCACTCACCGGTCTGCTTCCAGGTGATGGGGACTTGTAGCTTGTGTCGTTGCTGTCAGACCCCTGAGCCATAGCCAACCACAACGACTGAAGACCTGGGTTTTTGTCCACTTCTGCTTTGTATTTCTTATACTACGCGTGTGTGTGAGAGTGTGTGTGTGTGAGTGTGTGTGAGAGACAGAGTGAGAGAGAGAAAGTCTTTGTAGCAGAACAAGTGATCAGAAGAGCTCGACTCACCACTCAATGAGTAATGAGGCTTTTTCTTTCCTCTTTTCTTTCCCTTTCTGACACTCCTCCTTCTCTTTCACCCTTCACGCTCGTTCTCTCTCTCTCTCACTCTCTCTCGCTCTCTCTCTCTCTCTCGCTCTCTCGCGCTCTCTCTCTCTCACGCACACACACACCACAATGTGAGACTATAGCTGTCTACCTAATTAGTAGTATCTGATGTGGCTTCTGGTAAGAATCTGGGTAAGTTGCATTAGACTGGAAGTCACATGTCTGGTGGAAAGTTAAAACATACAAGGTAATTGTGTAAATTCCAGAAAAATGACACTTTTTCAAAGAGTTCAGTTCACAATATGAGTAAATATGACTTTGCCTTTGATGTCAGCGTCACTTTGATCACAGATTTTTTTGTTTACAAACAAAAAAATTTTGTTTAACGACAAAATTTTGTGCAACAACAACAAAATAAAACTCTTTCAAGAGAGATTAAAATCACTTTTCACAATCTTTGAGCTGTAACGAAGTGTGTATATTTATATTAAGCAAACATATTAAGCTTACTTGCTTCCCTTTTTTCTTTTCTTTTCTTCTTTTTTTTTTTTTTGTTTTCAGCAGCTACTGTCGATGCTACGTTTCGACTCAGTCCCCCAGAGACACCACATCCCAAACCACCACATGGATGACCGGGTTGTGAATATCGACACGTCTTGTGGTGATTTCCACTACTGTGCCACGCTTCAAATTGCTTGCGACACGCCAGCTGCAAAATATGAAATATATGTGAGGCAACGTCTAGGACTTTTTGCATTGAGAAACCCTCAGTGGGCTCCCCAAAACCCCCCACTCAGAATTCCCTCGTTGCATTTTCCTGTAAACGGCCGAAGGTGTTAAAGCGTAGGGGATGGTTTAAACAAAAATGTCCATTTTGAGGAGGTTAAATGTTAAATGTAGAGGAGCGTTCTTAAAATTTGACTTTAATACAAAATGAAACAGGATTTTTAAAATTTTGATCTTTTGACTAATCTAAAGCCGTGGTGCCCTTTTTACTTGTTAGGCTCTTTCTTGTTTGGCCTCGTCACAAGAAGGCATTTGGTGGTGCAAGAACAAGATTTTCTTGTGAGAAAAAAAAAAAAAGAATCAGGACTAAAACAGCTTTGCTTGGCAGAACAGTCCTCCCACACAAAAACATGTTCCACCATCGCAGGAATTTTGAAAGGCTCGGGCATTTCTGATACTTGGCATTTAGCGGCGTCCAAAAAGGAGTTGAGATTGTAAGAAAGAAAAAAAATGAACATAAAAAAAGCTGACAAATCCAGACGACCCAACAACACTCAAAAAACTGAGCTGAAAGTAAACAAAGCGCCTTTCTAGCTTTGACTGTTTCCCTAAATTGTTCTAATTCTATCCATCTTGAGTCGTGTTTAATATGATTTTGTATTTTATCTTTAGCTGTAAATGTGTTTTTTGTTCTTAAAACAGTTGTTAATGTTTGAGATCCTCATATGAGTGGTTCGACTTTCTTGGAACCGAGACTTCTCATAGTCTTCAAATTACTAGTAAAACAATGAAGTGACTGACTCTGTTTACTCTGTGTTTAGGTAACTACTTATAAATAAACTTCTCCTAAACTTCTACTAAATGTGGAAAATCCAATTTTTAAAAATATGTTTTAGATGCTGTTCACGTATTTTTTTTTTTTATTAATACAGGGCTGAAATCAAGAAATTGAAGCCACAAAGGATGAGTGCCCCCTAGTGGCTGCTTGTAATACTGCTTTCAAGTCCCACCCCTGTTTTGTAAGCAAATGAGCTAAAAGGTGACTGACTAAAAGGGATAAAATCAACCCCTTTATAATCTTTATGGTGGGGTCAATGGTGCAAAGGACTCCAGTGGTCACTGTGTGAGAGACGAAGAACACATCACAATTTGATTGACAGTGTGACAGCCAGGTAGTGAGTTGAAAGTGGGGTGTGGGCGGGACTCCGTTCATGTTGGAGCCAGAGTCTGACCCAGAGCCAGGGGAGAGCGAAGGCGACGGTAGAACCTTCAGAAACAAAAATTTGCGAAACTGGTTAGCAGGAAGTCTGTGACCTTGTTTAGTACCTCCGCAGCAAATACTGTGACTTTATTGTCAGTAAACGTAACAAGGAATGGAGAAAACTGAATGGCTTAAAACATATGACTCAAACAGAAAATAAAGGTATCTACACAGCACTGGTAGAGACTAATTTAGACTTTTTGCACTCAGAGACTCCTATATGTATATATGTATATAGGTATAAATGTATATATATATATATATAGATATATGTGTATATATATATATATATATATATATATATATATAGTTTCCTCTCAGAACAAGATCAAAGTTACAACAAGACAGACAGATTTAAAAAAATATTTAAACAGACCCTTTTTTGTTTGTTTTGTTGAAAACAGGGTCCAATTGGCACAGTTTTAATAAACTATTTTAACATCAGTGAACAATTTAGCATTACGTCTTGACAAATATGTCAGCATTAAACTTTAATTGTACGCTGAACTGGTACAAAACAAGAGAAACCTGGAAATGGTTTACAAGAAAGAGTTTTAAACTTATGCCTTTTCTCTGTAATGTCAGGAGTGAGGATGTTCTCGCCACCTAATGGTGTAATATGGGTATTAGAGAGGTTTTATATAATGTAATTAAAAAATATCCACCTAAAACATGTATTAATATGTTTTTATTATGTTTTAATGATGTCCTTGACCAATATCAACATACTGAATAGAAACTTGCTAAGAAATAAGGAATCACATATGAAGTTCACAAAAATAGTCTTGTCTTGTCTTTCTGTGTGAAGTTCTTTGTTTTGATGTTGTCAGCATTTTATATGTTGTGTGTCCCATAWATGAAGAATCTGAGAGTTCATCCTCAATGCTGAGCTTTAAAAAAGAACTAGTTTGGTCAAAACTGCAGCTGCTGGGCCCTGCAGGACAAGGGAGGAGAAGAGCCACATTTAAAACCAAACTTCCTCCTGCTGAGGTCTGACACCTGAATGTTCACAGTTCTGCTTCAGTCAGAAAATAATATATAAAAGTGAACATTTTACAGTGAAAAAAACAAAAAAACAAAAAACAAAGCAGTTTTTGTTGAAAGTTTTTGAACCTCGTTTCAAGGTTGCTGAAAACGAAGGCCTCTCAGATGTTTGTAAAGACGACTTTCCATCAGAAGGAGGCGCTGTAGCTCCAGTGGAAAAGCTTGTTTGTGCTAAATAATAAAGACAAAGAATGTAGAGCTGTGGCAGCTGTGAAGCAAAGATGCAGTATTGTGTGTTTGTGTTGTAGCAGTAGTTTAGTGAGGAATATAAAAAGACTGTGTCTCGCTGTATTACTCAGGCTGAAGTACAGTGTCTATTCACGGGCACGATCCCACTACTGAGCGGTACGGGGGCTTTGACCTGCTCCGTTGCCGACCTGGGCCGGTGCACCCCTCCTTAGACGACCTGGTGGTCCCGAGCTCCCCCAGGAGCACCATATCGATGCCGAACTTAGTGCGGACACCCGATCGGCATAGT
Organism: Austrofundulus limnaeus; assembly: GCF_001266775.1. Lineage (NCBI taxonomy): Eukaryota > Metazoa > Chordata > Actinopteri > Cyprinodontiformes > Rivulidae > Austrofundulus > Austrofundulus limnaeus. The sequence goes on from NW_013952624.1 coordinate 264,666, forward strand.
CCGCTGCAGGRCAGAACTCCTGAGTTCAAACGATCCGCCAGCCTCAGCCTCCCAGCAGCTTGGATTACAGGCGCGCGCCACCACACCCGGCGAGGAGACAACTTTCAGATAGGACATTTGAGTGTTTATGGAATGACGTCACCAAAAGGTGCACAATAGTGACACCTGGTGGTGGAAAGAAGAACTGAAGTTGATTCAACTTCAAAATAATGATAAATATCTTGATACTGATGATGAATAAACTGAAATATTGTGCATTTCTCAGGTCATATATTATAACTTCTATTTCTTAAAGGCTTCCAGGTTGATCTGATGTTTAGACAGTTTTTATATACTTTCTGCCTGTATTTTGTATAAATATATAGTTGATAGGATAATTAGTCTTTCCAAATTTGTTAAGGAGCATTATGAAATTGCACCACCAATTTGATGTTTAAATCACGTTTTTAATCTCTTATTTTTAAACAGGCTTACTCCATTTCTCATCCCCTCTAATAAGCTGCTATTATAATATGTTTTATTAGTTGTCTTATTCTGTTTTTAATTAATTAAAAACAAAAAATCATGTTTTATTTTTCAGTGTCCATTAGTGCTATGAAATATGCCTTCACATTATTACTAACATAAAATTTTAATTATTTATTTTTTGTCCAGCTGGTGAACATGTCACGAGTAATTTTAAGACTTTCAGCCTCTCTAAAATACTTAACTTACAGACCTGTTGTAAATTTAGATACAAACTGTTCTGTCAAATTATTACTGTTACCACCAACTTTCATAATCTGTTTGTGCCTGGCTGTCTCAACTTTTTTGTTTGTCATAAAATATAAAATGACCCTATTTTCCCCAGCCAGAAAAATTTTAAAAATCAGTAATTTTTGTTTACACATAACTTTTACTGTACATTATTGTGAATATAGGCTTAGAAGATTTACAAATCATTGCATTTTGTATTATTGACAGTTTACACATCCCACCTTTTTCAGAATTGAAGGTTGTAGCCGACTGGCTGCTAAGACAAAAAAGGTAAAGAAACATTTGTTGAAAAATGTCTTTATTTTACTGTTTGAGTTTATGAATTCTGTTTTGAGGAATCATTAAGCCTCTAGAACCAAGCAGATTTGATTGGTTTGTTTTACATAAACACTTTGAGCAAATGTGACCTATACAGTAAGAGAAAAATCATTATTTTAACAGAAATTCAATATTTATTATTCTTTAATATTGCATTGCTTGTACTGATCTTATCAAGTTAAAAAAAGTATTTTTTTTTACAAAAAATTTGACTGTACCAATGAAGAGGCATCTTCCATAACAGCGGACAAAATTTATGAAAAAAATACAAAGAACAGCAAATGTTAACATTAGGTGAAGTTGTGTTGTGTTCCAGTAACGGTTGGTTATAGAATTTAGATTTAGATTTATAATAAAGACAATAAAGCAGATAATGTGAGTCTAATGATGACATTTCATTTATGTGTTACCATGGGTTCAAACTTCCAGCAAACAGGAAGGTGAATAAATATCCACCACACAACTAGAGAAATTGCATTTCCTGTGAAAATACAGTGTGAATATTTATTGCTGAAAGCTGCTGCAGAAGCTGAAGTCAAGCAGAAAATGTTTCATAACAAAACTGGTAACGAAGTAAATTTAAACAGCTGACTTT
>NW_013952624.1:266651-269741 GCF_001266775.1 Austrofundulus limnaeus
GTTTAAATACTAGAAATAAGTTGGAAAAAGTAAAAAAAAAGCTTAAAAAACAGTAAAAAAAACAGAATGAAGCTGAAACTTGTACAAAAGAAAGTGATAAAAGCAACAAAAATGTTTGACAAGGCTAAAAGTAGCTAAAATTACCAGAAACAAGTTCAAATTAAAAACATTTTCACATTTTCAAAAACAAAACTAAACAAAAAAAAACCTAAATAAAGAAAAGGGGTTCAAAAAAAGTTGCATTTTGATTAAACATAGCCCAAACAGCTGAAAATACCAGAGAAACAGCTTAAATAAAGCTGAAAAAGCTGAAATTAGAAAAAAGTTGTAAAAGCTCAAATGGCATTAAGATGTTGAAGCATTTCACAGAACTTATAAGTATTTCAGTAAGAAAAATGCTTTAAAGCTCAATATTTCATATTTTTAATATATCAATTCAAAAATTATACCACTCATGGCAGAAATGAGCTGAACGTTTTGATATATAAATTATTGAAACGGTACAAAAACTGTGAAATGAGATAGATGCCAAAAAATGTACGGAATAGGGATATTAACGATTAGCAATAATAAAAGAGAAATATAATCATTAATTAACTACAACAGTTTTCTGCACACCAGCAGTTGTTGTTTGTGATGGGAAACAAGTTAAATTCAGGGCTACAGTCTGTTCTTGTGGTAGTCATGCTTACACAAGAACAAATACGACAACATTTTGTTTAGCTTTCATCACAGTTTCATAAATGAGGTTGTAGATGTTCTGTGCAGGAAAGTATATATATATATATATATATATATTCCAAAAGGTTAAACTAAACTGAAACACTTAATTACTCCTTGTCGTTTACCTGCTCTGTGCTTTAGTCCACTTCAGGGCGTGTCGGGGAGGCACAACCGTCGTTGGATGGTAGAAGGTACAACCGGCTCGTTTGCACTGCGTTGCAAAGCGGCAAGGCTGTGAAGAGGACGAGCAAAATTCAGACTTGTTCAAAAAGTTGTTAAAGTGGGCATGCAAGGCTACTTCTGTCGGTCACCTTTGGGTGGTAAAATGAACAGTCCATCTTTTTACACTCTGGGAAGAAGCGGCACACACTTGTAGTTTGCGCTGACTGCACTGCTGTAAACACAGAAAAATAATTAGAGGGAAAAAAATACACTACTGAAATGTAAAGTTATTCATTTACAATCAAAGAAAAAAACTCCCCAGCTGCTCCAGTTGGGGCAAAAGAAACCCCTAACATAAGCTCCCAGCATCAGGTCGTTCTTTAAACCCTCATCCTGTCCAGAAACAACAGAATGTTTAAAGTTACCTGGTCTGAGTGGAGGAGCGGCAACGCCTCTACGGTTGACGTGAGTAAAAGGACAGTCTGGTTTGGTGCAACGGGCGTCGTATTTACAGTTAGGGTGCACAAAGAGGCATTTCTCCCCAAACTTGCAATTGGGGAAAGTCCTAAAGAAAAAAATATGAAATCTCAATGTAAACTCGAGTAAATAACCTTATTATCTGTGTCATTTTAAAGCCAGGTACTAACTTGCACTGGGTTGTTGGGTGATGGTACAAACACTCATCTCCACTTTTGCACACGGGCCAGAACTTGCAGCGCTCCAACACCTTCTGCTTCTTCACAGGAACAGCGTCCTCATCTGCCAGCTCAACGTCCATTCCTTCATCTGTCAACAGAAGGCAGAATGTAATGAATATAAAATATTTAAAACACATCAAAAAATTTATAGATTAAATTTAAAAGAATACCTTCTGATGATGCTGGAACTGCCTGTAATCTGTGCAGGACGCTGAGTTTAGACTCTCTGTGGACATTCCCAGCTGCCTCGGTGACCTTTGTGGGTGGTCTCACATCATCCAGCTCCATGTCTCCATCTGTGAGGTTCCCCATGGGGCTTGGTACTCCATCTAACGTCACTATGAACTTTGGGCTGGATGAGGAGTCAACTCCCTCCCTGCAAACATGACAAAAAGTTAAGTGGGAACAACTGGCATCTAAAAAGAAAAAAGGTCAGTAAAATCTTAAACAGTGCAAGAACCTGGCTTGAACGGTACGAGGCAACGCAGACTGGACCTGCTGCGGACTTCTGACCGGAGGTTCCTCCAGTACGGGTCGACTCATTATGAAGGAGCGGGTGTCAAAAGGCTTTTGTTCACACTCAGCAGCTGCTGCTGCAACACCTAAAACAAAAGCATACTTAAATAAGCAACTGACTTGTTTACATTTATTTTAGTGGGGAACAAAACAAAACATTTTTCCAAATATGATCCAGACAGAACACAGAAATTTACAACAGTGGACTGATTTCGTTCTTTAAATTTCTCCTCTTAAAGGAAACTCCAAACAGCTGTAACATTAGACTTTATTTGATAAAAATTTACTTCAACTTTATAGAGAAGACTGAAAAAATACTGATGGCCGTTTAGTTCTTCTAAACATTAAAAAAAATTGTCACAAAGACAGCGCCATAGTTTTGTGGAGGGCTCACCTCAGCTTTAGCCTTTTAGCTTTCGCGTTATCTCATAAGCTAACACATTTAAATTTAGCAAGAATATGCGTTGGTTCCAGAACTAAAAATATTAGCTCACTATAAGTAAAGTTCTCTGTAAGCGCTGCAACACTAAACCGTCTCACCACCGCAGCAGTTCAAGCCTGAAATATCATTTCAGTTTAAAACCAGAGTAAACAAACAGAGGGATGTTCTGCATACGAAGCTAACCAAGTTGAGAAAAAAAAAAGAAAAAGTAAGACCGGCTTGCTTTGCTTTACTTGTTTAGTTTAAAAAAAATCATTGCACCTTTTTAATATGAAACAATACCTAAAAAATACTCTAAACATCTTGAAGTCATAGTTATATTTTGTGCATAATAACGATTAATCAAGAAATCTATATTTTTTTGTCATTACAAATGAGTACTACATGAGGAATGAAAGATACTGAAAAAAAATACAATGAAAAAAGGATGTCACAAAAAAAGAGAAAAAGTAAAACACAAGAAAGTACAAAAATGCACAGTGTCACAGATGGAGTGTCTTACAACATACAAACGTATATATTGCATACACACACACACATCCATATATA
>NW_013952624.1:271067-272351 GCF_001266775.1 Austrofundulus limnaeus
ACACTGTATATATATACATATACATAGCTAACACTATATCGCCATTTCGTGTGTGTGTTAGCTGGAAGCTAATGTGATTTTGTTTTAAATTTCTAAAAACAAAACAGACTACAATATTTTAGCAAATGTTTATCAAATACTATCTAATGTTACAATTAATCAGGGTTCTTAAATTTCCATACATTTTACCCCAGAGGTTTTTCTGGTGTTTCAGTTGAATTTTACAGATTAGAGGTCACATTATGCGGTGGAAAAGGTTTTAAAATTTGGTTTAATCTCATCTTCCAACATTATAAAAACCTGGCATTTTATCACTATTTTATATTCACTATACATTCACGGCTCTCTAAGAGGTTAAATGTCATAAAATTAGTCTAAAGCAACTTTGCTCAAGAAAACTTCAGCAAAAAGACTCACCATGTTCGTTCTGCTCTCTCCTATCGCTGCTCTCTAACTGAAGGCGTGAAGCTAACGATCTGGTTGGAGCTGGAAGAAAAACAGAAATGTGAAAATTATGCTTGTGAGTAAATCTTTTGACTGTTTGTCATTTAAGCTAACTGGTGTTTAATACATACGTGTTGCTCTGGAGGCAGGGAGCTCTGTGGCGGTGTACGTCTGCACCCGGGGGGCCAGGCTGTGCAGGTGCTCCTGAACCAGCTGGATGGCTGCAGTCATCTCTTCACTGCTGGCCAAGCGAGTGCGAGGTGCAACGGGAACAGTCTGTCTCTGAGGCACTGCGGGGAAATATAAGTATTAGAAAAAAAAACTGTGATTGAACTCTACTGGATAAGACACTTGTCAAATAAGTTCTAAAAATATTGAAAAACACAGATCCAGGTCAACCTTCGACTTGCTTTGCAAGACAGCCCTATCAGAGGATGCTCCTGGTTAAATGTTCAGCTGTAGGAAACATACATGATGTGTAGGCTGTAGTTTTGGTGATTGAGTCCTGAGCCTCAGATATGGCCTTCAGGATCAGGTTTCTGTTGGCTTGCTTGGATGGTGGGAGAGTAGGTCTGAAATGAGCCAAACCAGACAGACACATGATTAAAGGGATCCCTGATTAGTTGTGACTTTATCTGATAAACATTTATTTTACTGTAAAATAAAGACAGCAAAAATACTGTAGGCTGTTTAGTTTTGTAAATTTTTTAAAATATGTTTTAACACGGACAGAGCCATTTTATTTACACGCAAAGCATTCTGGGTAAATGATGACGTGGATAGGTCCTCGGTGTGAGCGAGCTATATCCACCCTGAAGGTTAATCTTGGACAATATCTGA
>NW_013952624.1:272934-285879 GCF_001266775.1 Austrofundulus limnaeus
AATTACTTCTGTGCTGCTCTTTTAAAAAGTTTATTTAAAAAATGTGTTTGGTCAAATAAAAACACAAAGACAGTAAATTAAATGTCAAAAATCTTTTTTCTAGAAAGGAAACATCATTCTGACTGAAACCAATTGTGACCACATGATGGCGCAGGAGACTGTTAAAACACCACATGAACCCATAATTTCAAACAGAGAGTATTAGTGAGGCAAAACAAGGATGTGTAAGAAATAATGCTTTACATAACACTTTACTTTTCTGGTTTGACAAAACAAAAGCTCTTTTCTGGACCGTCTGCTCAGTATTTAATCAGAATGTTGTGGGTGACACAAATGTGTGCAGCTTTTTGTGAAAAGGTGATTAAACCTAAACAACTGATGATGTATTTAACACAAAATTATTATTATTATTTTTTGCTTAGAGTATAAAAACCCACTCCCTCAAGGTGTTTCACTGCATGTGTTTTGGCTTTCTAACGTCCACTGCTGTGTGTTTTTACTCTGCAATTATTTCCTGTTTTGCAGCCTCTCAATGCCAACTAACAATGACGGGAAGGATCTCGCTCACAGTCTAGACAAACGTCTCACATGCTGTCTGCTTCATCTTCTGTCTGCTTTTGTTCGCTGCGTTCATCAAAGCTCAGGCACAGATCGCAAAGGAGCTGAAAAAATGTGACAAATCTTTAGCCAGACCTGAACAAAGACTCTCTCTCTCTCTTTTTTGTAACGTTGTGTCTGTATTTATCTATTTCCTAGTTATTATTATCACTGTTGTGATGTTTTTCCACTAAGGGGTTTGGCAGAAAATGCAGCTCTCTGTTCCTTTCAATAATCTCCTCAACCTGCTGCAGTTTTTATTCATCTTCAACATTAAAGACGAAGCAGCCTTTTTGCCCATCTGTGAAACTCTGGAGGCAAAATGAAACAAATCCAACTATAAGGAGAAGAGCATCCTTTCTGTCTGTGTCAATAGAAACTTTTTTGGTAAAACTGTCCAAAATTCCAACATCAGCTTGAAAACATGCCAACATTTTGATAAACATGTATGGTAACCATATACTAGTGCCTGACACGCCCCCAACATCACTCTCACACTTGAAAGTAAACCTCAAATAAAGCGTCGCTGTTCAAAAAATATAAGTTGTGTCCGAAAAACATTTGCGAGCAACAGAAGACTCTGATGGTCAGAGTTTTTATCTTTCTGGTGCACCGTATCAAACTCAAGGCCTGCGAGCCAAATCTGGGCCTCGTTAACATTTAATCCGGTCTCAAACCCTTTAAATGTAAAATTGTTTTATGGCATTTTCATTTCTGCCACTGTATTTGGAGCGGTTTGCTTTTGATTTTCAAGCCAAGAAATTGAAAATATTCAGTAAACTTTCTGGTGCAGAAAGAGCAACAGAGAATTTGATTATTTAACTTTTTCTGTATTCTCTTCTGATTTTAAGGTCAAATAATTGGACTTTCTGTGCAGTTTTTCTTTTTTTTTACTGATTTGCTGGATTGTGATCAAATGTGCCTAAGAAATCATAAATGAAAAACAGTGTTGATTGAGAATTTAATTGTTTTGTTTCATCTGTTAGGGTATATCTGTTTTAATGTATAATTTGTACATGCAATAAGAACGAGGTGAGTACTAAGATACTTTTTAGCAAATGCTTGGAAAGTTTAGAACTTTACAATTAAAAGAGCCATTTTTGCTCTTTGGCTCACTAATAAAATGTGTTCCCTGCAGAAAACTGTACTACAATTGTGATTATCAACTGGTGGTCCGTGGGCCACTTTGAGTTTGTTGAATGGGGGATTTCCTGGCCAGTGTGGGAGACATTATTAAACTGAAAATATATGGCAAGTTTTAACATTTATTTATTATTTTCACACTTTAGGATTAAAAAAATAACTTGTGTAGAGATGAAAAATACTGTATATAATACATTAAATTAATAAAAACTACAACTGAACTAAGCAGGTGTATTTTTTTAATTGTTATTTAGTCAAGTCTTAAAGGACTTTAAACGTAACCATGATGGATTTAAGAGAAAGATCATACTTTAAGGTTAAAAGTTATAGTTTAAATTAATGATGGAAAGTCTGCCTAAACTACAAAGCTCTAATAAAGGTTGGATTTTCTCACTTGTTTTGTCCAAATTCCATTGTTATAGAAGGAAATGTCTCGCAGCGTTTTGCAAATTTCAGCCACATCATTCAGCATACACTGTTCTGAATGAAGCTGTATGTTTTGATGTATAATTTGTACATCTTTTAAGCTGCAGGACATAAAAACAGACAAGAATTGTGAACGGAGTAGTGATAAGGGGGCTTTGATGCTTATGTACTGGTAATTAGATCACAGAAGAGGCAGGACCATTCATCAGCTGAAACCTCACACACAGCTGGTGTGCTGCACATGACGCGCTCTCTAATGTTTTACATGTTGGATGTGAGAATGTGTGCATTAAATATTAAATCTGAATCTGTTGGAGCCAACAGAGAACCTGCTGCAAACCCGCTTCATCTGCACGTTCAATATAAATTGCTTCAAAGAAATGTTTGCTTCAGTCAAATTCTCTTGTATTTTGCTTTGCACGGTTTTCCTGGCAACATGAAATGCAATTTGCATGGAAGTTTTTTTTTTTTCAAACCGACGACAAACACTTCTGAGAACATCTATTAAATGCAGCTGTGACGAGTTCTTATCTGTACCTCTAAACTCGTTGCCGCAAATCATCTATTCTGTGGCCGGTGTCTGTCTTCCCCAACAACACACACACACACACACACACACACACATAGAAAGTGAGAGAGAGAGCGTTGAGGTATTTGAACTTCCTTTTCCTCTGATATGTCATGAACCAGAAGAGTGAGGTGTACATCAACTGATCGGATTCTACAGTCTCAAACCACATGCGCCGCGATGACGATAGCGCTGACACCAAATCCTCTTCCTGTCCCAGTGACAAGGTGATCTACCTCTGAAACCCAGAAAAAAAAAAACAAGTTGTGCTCCTCAGTGTCACGTTACAGCTCACGGAGGCCTAAAGGGAGGCCGAAAGAATGGACTTTTTAGCAATATTCTTCATTTCAAGCTTCATTTTTGCCCACTAGTTTGAAACTGGACTCAAAGATGCACTGCAAAAACTGTCCATCTTACCAAGTTTTAAAGGCACAGTGTGCAGGATTTGTTGTTTTCAGCGACATCTAGTGGTTGAGTGGTTGAATCATCCTCCCTGGTCCTCCCCCCACCCCCACCCCCCGCTTCCAAATGCAAAGGAGTTGCTACGGTGTCTCTCAGGTGTCAAAAACCTTTGATAATTCCAACCGCGATGTCTACCAGCAGCTTCAGGGCTAGTGATGTTTGAAGTGGTAAGATTATGAGCTTTAATAAGTAAAATGATCCCAGCTACAATGACAGACAACAAATATTACAAATATTACATTTATAGTATTACAACAAAGACTTTTTGGCTTGGTATAAGATTTTAAAACTGGGTTAGGTGGACATTTWTTGCAGTGCACTCTCATTGTCAGGCACACGTGAGCCCAATGGTGGAAGGCGGCCTTACGAACTTGTTTAATAAAATGAAATGCCATGAGGAAAGACAGATGTATGTTCTCTTAAACATAAAGGATTTCGCTTAAACTCTCAGACAGACTTTCTTTTCAAAAAGATGACAGAGGTTGCAAAACTGCCCAAACAGAGACGTGTTTACATGCATCCTATTATACATAAATGACCTTCCAAAAATATTGAAGTATTCAAATATTTTAATGTATGCTGATGATACTGTTCTTTTTTTGTCTGATTTCAATATTGAATCTATCAATAGTCAGTTACAAGCAGATCTTCAGACATTTCATGGTTGGCTTCAAGATGATCTTTTGTCAATTAATGTTAAAAAAAACTGTGTGCATGTATTTTTCCTCACCCAGGAGACATTTCAGTATAACAAATCAACTCACTTTTTTAAACAAACCCCTTGATATTGTCACTACCTACAAATATCTTGGAATTACTTTGGATTCTCATTTGACTTATCGTGATCATGTACAAGTCTTAACCACTAAGTTGAAACAGAAATTATACGTTTATTCAAAAATTAGATCCAATCTGACATCTTCTGTTTCAAATATCTATCTTCATGCCATCATACTCTCAACCATGTCGTACTGTTTACCTGTTTGGTCTTACAACAAATGAAATCTTAGAACCCATAGTTAGGCTCTACAACAGGGCCTACAAAATTCATAAAAAAAACTTCCTGGTTGGACTCATCACTGTACAGTTCTTTCATTGTCTGATGCCTTGACTTTTCAGAATTATGTTTTGTATAGTGGTATTAATTTATATTTTCAGATCTTCCAAGGTGCCAATTATGGAACTCTCTGTGCATCGYTGCCCAAATCAAATTCTGGAAGTGGTCATTCAACTAGATCTGTTACAAAAGGACAACTGACATTACCAACTTTTAAAAACTGTTACGGCCAGAGGTCTTTCTTCTATGTTTATACTAAAGCATGGAATGACATTCCTCAAAACATAAAGTCCATTTCAAAACTACAGCCCTTTAAGAAGAATCTTGTCTGCCATCTGCTGGACACTTTTTACTGTGCTCATATTTAGACGTCCTATTTTGCAAATGCTGCCTTCCTGAAATTTGGTATGCTTGTTTGTCTTTGTGTCTATGGTGTATAATGATGTGATTGTGATGCTGTAATTCTGAGTGTTTTATGTGCTGCAGAACAGGAACCTGCTGTAAAACAGCAATCATGCTGAGTCAGGCTTGATTTTTAATAATCTTTTCCTGTTAAATAAGTAAATCAAATCAAATCAATCCAGAATCGACTTTACAGAAGGTGTATTTAAAAGTGTAAAAACACGAGCAGAGGTCAACTCAGTCGAAGATCACATCCAGATGTTTGACGCAGAGTTGGAGTCATTATTTTAAGAGGAAGTGAAAGCCCGTTAAGATTTACAGCTGCTGTAATCATCACTGCTGGCAACCCCCGCTGGAGGTTCGGTTAAGTGACACGGTGGGTCACTTGGAAGCTGCCCAACATGATGAGTCAGGAATCCACAGCTGGAAACTTTTTTTTATGTGCCCTCTTGTGTTGTGTGGGAGAGCAGGTCAGGGCGAGATTCTGTCTCTAACTGCTTATTTGGAGAATAAGACAAGCAGGAAAATAATCTTTGTGTGCTTTGGCTTCTCTTGTATCCTTTTTTTTCTAAATTAGTTGGTCCTTTAAAAGCAGCAGCAGCTTTAAAAGACTGGATGTTTTCTCTCTTTTTTTTTTCTCTCACACACCGGCCGCCTACACTGACTGTTATGTTGTGTTCATCTTCATATGATTTAGTTTAAAACAAATGTGAGAGCTTCTCCAGAGATATCTGTGCTTAAAGCGTAATGCGGATTTGAATGTTTTATTATTATTTTAAATGAGGGTGGGAATCAAATGCAGAGCTATTTATGGTTTGTCTTATTATCCCCTGCCCAAATAAAAGCTAAGTAAACATGTGATTGTCTGTTAGCGAAATATCCCATGAACCAAAGGGCGGATTTTTATAAAGCTCTCAGAAAATAATTAGTCAATGCACTTCTATAACCCATTAACGTTTGGAGTGGGACTGATTCAAGATGATTACCACACCGAGTCAACTTTAAGAAACACAAAAATGTTCATAATTTTATCTGTTTTACAGATATTGAGTTAATATTTGGTGTAGTCATAGCAGAGAGTCATCCCCAACATATGTCCCGAGCAGTAACAGATTGCATTTGATCTTGGTTTAAAAACTTGGTGTTACTTGTAGGAGTCATCAAGTCTGTCTGTTAGCAGAATATTTCATGCATCACTGGATGCATTTTATGAAACTGTCTGAGAGTGATGACTGGGTGTTCCACTTTATGTGATTAACTTTGTGAGCAATTGTTAATTCAAGATGGCCACCGCAGCTAATCAATCCTTTATCTGGTATAAAAAGGGCTCTAATCAATTAATTTTACAGATAATGAGCTGGAATTTGGTGTGGTCATATCTGAGTCATAATGGTATCATGAAGTTCCTTAATATGTTTTTTTAATTTATGCTTAAAGGTGAATTCAGTTGTATTATTTATCTATTTAATCTTATTGGTTTGCCATCAGTTCAGCAGTAGAGTGACTGATTTTGCTGTTTTTCTACTGATACACTGCAACCTTTTACAAGTTCATTATTCACAAAAACTATGTGCTTCTGTCATATTAGTAAAAAAATTGTACATTTCCTCCCACATGGAGGAGTTTTCCTGCAACAGAATGATTCATTTGGACAGGCTGTGTGCAGAAAGATTCTCTCTTTGAGTAACTAATTAGAAAAACACAAAGACTGAGTGCTGCTACTGTAAAAGCTGCTATCGTTTGGAAATCCATTAAAGCTCTTCTCATACACTAATAAATCTCTTATATATTGTTCCCGTAAAATACCTTGAAATGCCATTTAAAAATGTCATCTTGCAGAAAACAGGATTTTTATGAATTGCGAAATTTTTAAATTGTTCGTTGCATGTCGAAATTCAAACACGATATTTAAAAAGTCATCCAGGAATGGAAGAGTTGTAAAAAATTCTTTAAAGTTGTGAGTTACAACTTTAAAGAATTGGGTTATGGGTAATGAGTGTTGTGTGTCGCCACTTACTACACCTCGAAAAGACAAAGAGGAAAAACAGAAGGAAAAGGGACAAAACGAAGAGAGAAAGAGATTAAAAAAAGGGAAGCCTTGAGACAGCCTGGAATCCTAAAAATCCCCATATTCTGAGAGTTTTGCATTAAAACGTCACATGTCAGACTTAAGGCCTGCGGGCCAAATCTGGTCCTCATTACCATTTTATCCGGACGCAAGTGCAAAACAATGTGAATTAGTTTCATTATTTCTCTTTTGGTCTCTGCATTTAGTGGTCCAACTTTCAAGCCAAGAAAAATAAGTTTGAAATATTCAGTGATCTTTGATTTTGGCGTGGAAAGAGCAGCAGAGACTCAACTTAAATTATCCTTTTCTGTATTCTTTTCTTATTTTAATGTCAAATAATAAAATTTTAGTGATTTTTCACCTGATTAGCTGGATTGTGATAAAACTAGTGCTAGATTACATTTTTAAAATTTTGATTAATCTCAAGAAATTTTTGAAATTAGTCGCAATTAATCTCGTTATTATGCCCAAAGTAAATCATGACTCAGAGAACTTTAGAGCATTATTAAGGTATTGTTTAATATAAAAAGGTTCAAAGTATTTTCAAAAACTTCAAGCAAATAAGCATGTCTAGTTTTCTCACATGCTGCAGCTTCGTCTGTAAAACCCTCTCTGTTTGTTACAGTGAGTGATTAGTATCAACAGAGTGTTTTGAATTCAAGTATTTCAGGCTCGAACTCTTCCAGTAAGGCAGTTTAGCATTGCAGAGTTTCAGTGGTGGGCACAGGTCCCCTAAAGCACTAACAGGGGATCTAATTTCCTGATTAGTGCTTTAGGGATTTTGCTAATTTTAAAATTTGTTAGTGGATTAGCACTTGCTAAATTTTAGACTAAATTTCACTAACTGAGGTCTTTAAATGATATCGATCAACGTTAATGTTAACAGCTGACGGTGAAAGCTATCACATATTGTGTTCATATGTGTCATTTATCCACCAGGTGACAACATATTGATAATATATGAACCCAAATACAGCTGTAGAATGTCAATGATAAGACTTAAGAGAGCAACATGGGAAAATATGACTCATGTTGTCTGTTGAGGAATGTTCATGGGTTGACTGGGTTTATTTAGTGCTTTAGAATTAGGGGACCTAAATATTTGAGTTAGTGTTTCAGGGCTAGTGTAACTAATTTTTAGACTAGTCCTGCCCACCACTGCAGAGTTTACTGATTACTTTACTTGTGTCCAGAATGCCATTGGGAAGAGATAAAAAAAAAGAAAGAAGAATGCTCATGGAAACGTCATCCATGTTTCTGTTCTCGCAGCTTGTTTTCTGATAGGTTAATGAGAGCACTGCCAGGCAACAACCCAACAACAAGGGCTGTCATTGGTTGAGACGCATCATGAAGACCATCTAATGCCTATAGGGATCAATATGATAATGACAGTGATAATAACATGTTAACAAAACCAGATAAAATGTATGTTTAAGAAATAAAGGAAAAATGTGTTAATATAAAATATAAAAACAGATAAAACTTATTTGTTGTGCTATTTCTGGCGCATTTATATTCGTGGAATATGATTCTCTTCATCTGTTAGGTTACATGTTCTGAATGATACATAAAACATAATCTGAAAAAAGGCTATTTGTATTTCTATTTAGAAGAATTTGTTTTATAACATTTTTTTCAATAAATATTGACTGACTTGCTTGGACCAAGTTTGGAATTTTGGCCCGCTTGTGTATCTGAGTTTGACCCCTCCCCTCCCCCCCGCTTTACAGCATCTGAAAACATCTCCTAATATAACTTTTTTATGACATAATATTTATAAAACACATTTCACTTTTGTTTTTCTTGTATGTCATTGTAAATATGAGCATAAACATGCAAGTATAATTCAAGTTGTGTTACTGTTGTGAGATGAAAGTTCAGCTCGGATGCAGAGTGACGATGCTCCAGGCTCTTCCAGGGGGAATCCACCAACCATCAGGGGTCATTGTCTGGTATTTACTTTGCAGCTGTATGAAACGTGTCTGCACACAACCCACTGTTAGTAATGCATTTACCATGTCGTGAAAACTCCTGTTTCGTTGAATGAATTTTATTTTAACCTGCTAGCTTATGCTGTAGTTGCAGAAAAAGTCACGGCTGGATTCAACTGCAGAAGTGTTGATTGACATTATCCTCGCTTTTTGCTCACAGTTTTGGTCACATTGTCAGGCAACACAAAGTGCTTTGAACTCACACATCACTCAAACCTTCAAAAAGTAACTGTAAAAACAAAGCGCTCTGTAACCTTTCTTCTCGTCACTCACCACAAACACGCCGAGGCTGGATCCATGATGCTGACGAAAAGTGAGTCACGGGAGTCATAGGAAGTCATCGCCTCAATCTGGACCCAGTCTGGGAGCGACAGAGGCAGGGAGCTCATTGTTGCCGTCTTCCTACAGAGGAAACAACTGTCAGTAGTCATTCACTGTATTTTAACCTCATCTGTTCACACTGTACCTCCAGATACTAATAAATCAGCGTCAGATGGTTTAACAATGGCACAGAGAGCAGATTCTTGTGGTCAACCTGAACATAAAGACAAGACTGATGGACTCGTTGACATCAGTAACCCCCTGTGACCCTGGACACTCCTTATTACTACCACAGATTCTCTTCTAATATTTCCATCCATTCATTATCCGCCAATTGTTTTGAAGTGAGTTCAGGGGAGCAGCAGTTTGACCGGGGAGGGACAGCCACCACTTCAGCCTTTCTGGGAGGATTCCAAGGCATTCCCAGGCAGAGACATAGCCTACGTTCACACTGCAGGTCTTATTGCTCATATCCAGAAAATAGCGGGATGTCGCTTTCAGCTCACTGTTTACAGAAGTGAACATGGATGCTACGTTTCTGACATTGTTGTGCAACGAGATTGAATAATTACCTGGAATGCTTGTTTAGTTCATTGTTTACATTTTTACGACCTTTTGAGTGTATGCTTTGGTGCAACATTTTATTTTTGGAATGGAGTGATGTGCTGGAAACAGAGTATTGACCCAGTATCTTCATAAAAATACGGTTTGAGACTGACGTTACTACGTGTCATATGTTTTTGTGGATTCTCAGTCATGGAAAATTAAAATAAAAGTCAAAGCAACTGGACTTCTCTTCTAAATACTTGGATCGATCCTCTCACCCTGACCTCACTGTCCAACCCATCCTCACTCCCAACTCATCAACGTATTGACATTTGGTCTGCGTCCAGCTTTGGATGCATCGGGTACCCCCCGCATGTCAGTTCTTCAAGAAATGAGGCAGAGGAGGACGAGTGCATTGTCATATTTTTTAAGAGTAGGAAATGCGCAAAACTAACCATCCCAGACCCAAAATTTAACTAATATACAGCCTATCCCTGACCCCATTAACCATTTTTGAAAATATAGAGAATGCGCGAGAACTAACCGTCCAGACCATTTAACCTACGTATATTAGCCATATACAGCCTATCCCCGACCTATGTACCTAAAATTAACCATTAATCCTGATCCCTCATATTAACCTCAGACCCCCAACCCAAAGACCCCTAAGTGGCGCAACCTGGAAAAGCCGCGGGCGGCAAGGACCGACGTGTGGGGGTACCCGACTCGTTAAAACTGGACGCAGATGGGCCCTGACCGAGCGTCAATATGTTGATGAGTCGGGAGTGAGAACGTGTTGCACTGTCAGATGAAATCCAACAGGAGTGTTCAGGCTGAGGTAGCTTTGAAAAACATCAGATATGATCCAGTACCACATACTGAAAGGGCCTGGGTCAGATTTGAAAAAAAAAAAATCTAATTTGTCAGGTTCAGACTGTCGTGACAACATCCAATATGGGTCACATGGGGGCAAAAAAATCAGATTTGGGTTGCATTTTATACCCGCAGTGTGAACGTAGAGTGTCTTGGGTCTTCCTTGGCTCTCCACACAATTGGACATGCCCAGAACACACCCCTAGGGAATAGTCCAAGAGGCATCCTTACCAGATACCCAAACCACCTCAATTGGCTCCTCTCGTTGTGGAGGAGAAGCAGCTCTACCGCCAAGAGAGAGTCCAGCTCCCTGTGGAGAAAACTCATGTGGATCACCTGTATCCACAATCTTGTTCTTCCAGAGTTCATGGCCTCTAACCATGGGGTCCAGTAGTGCTCAGCCTGAAAGACTTACATGGGTCCACCTTCTTGTGTGCACACAGGAGGGGCCATACAAGTCAGGTGCATTGTGCCACGGGGCTGAAAGTTGGAGCCTTGGCACGCTGACCCTGCCTTACTGAAGCTGGCTCTTCTGATGTTTTTGAGTCGTTGTAAAAACAGAGTATTTTCAGTAATCTTTGCTTCATGTCGTCTTCTGTTTGTAAAATCAAGGAGAGGTTTAAGTTCTCACTCTTGGCAGCAAATCAAATCCATTTCCAGTGCATGGCGAACTCCATCAGAGCTGTGCCTCATTTTTAATTCAGGAATAGCTGAAAGCTGGACGAGGTCCAGTTTGGCCATCCTTAGAATTGCAGCCACATATTCTGCAGACTGTGCAGTTCTGCTTGCACATAAAGCAGACAGAATGACGACCAGTTTCTCCAAATCTGATCAATATGATGATTTTTTTTCCTTTTTTTGCGTAAAAAAACTACTTTGTATAATTTGATTTTTCATACATGAGTGAAGACCGACAGGAGACATAGCACTCAGTTTGTCATGAAATAAAATACCTCTCAGTTTTGCCCACATCGGTCAATGGCAGACAGGATTAAAGTGTTTTGACGTCACAATTATCCTCAAAGATTAATGGATCATTTCTCTGGTGATGCAACTTTCCAGCAAGAAGGTTGAGATTTAAATTAAAAGGCTTCAAGTAAAAAAACAGCAGAGTTTAAAACTCAATAAATAAAAATAATGGTTGGAAAGGCTAAAAATATGCTTATCTTTATTTTAGATATATCACAGTCCAAATGACAAAATGCTTGTAGTAAAAAGTCCACATGAATCAGTTGTTGCATATAATAGGTTATACTAAGGCTTTATAATCATCACTCGTCATCACATAAAAATCTTTTTCTAAATGACACAAGTAAACATTAAAGTGTTCTATTTCTCCTTCACACCGTTGATTTCAGTGACTACTCTGCGAGAGAATATAAACGCCATAAATAATAATACTACAAACAGCAACACTGAGTTTCCTTTTATCTCGACCACAGAACGTGTCACAAAGCGTGGAGGCATCAGCCCTGAGCTCAGGGGTGTAAATTAAAGCTGACAGGACTGCTGAGATGGCTCTGCCTCCACGTCCACACGGCAACAACGCTCAGCCGGTGGGCCTCGGCCAATCAGGACGCTCGAAAGGTGACAGGCCCGGGCCAGGTTCTTCCTTTGCTCTCTGTCGCTATGGCTGCTGCGGCTTCTTTGTTTTCCTGTGAGAAACACTCAGAGGGAAGCAGGGAGAGTGATTTCCTCCGATTCAGACACGTGCAGGAGAGAGTCAACTTTAAATTCGTATTTTATCGTTGTGTGGTTTCTGTGAATGTGAGAGATATCTTTGAGGGTGAATTAAAGTGTAAAGAGCCACATTATTCTTTATTTTTCATAAAAGCTGTTTAAGTTTACACACATATTGTTTTGAGAAAAGAAAAAGTTTAAAGTCTAGAACTTTCTTCATCACAAACCAGAAGTCTAGTTTGTCATGTCCTGGATGATATGATGGGATTAATCTTTGAGTTAACATATGTCCAACTCAAGGCCTGCGGGCCAAATGTGGCCCTTGTTATCATTTTTTTCCGGCCCCAAAGGTAAAACTTTAAACGTGAAATAGTTTTATACAGTAGTTTCTCTTTGTGTCCCTGTATTTAGTGCATTCTTCTCAGCTGGCCAACTTTCAAGCCAGGGAATTTAAGTTGAAAATTTTCAGTAATCTTTGATTTTTGTGTGGAAAGAGTAACAGAAAATCGACTTTTACTTTATTTTCTTATTTTCTATTCACAGATAATTGAAATTTTAGTGACATTTTAGTAACTTTTTGGTTTACTTGAAATGCTGGATTGTGATAAAATGTATCTTTAAGATAGAGAAGGGGGACTCGGATCCAATTCACACATGCTAATGTATGTAACATCCATTTTTACTTCTTCAAATATTCAAAGTGTTCATTGTCATATACACAGATAAAACATGTTTCCCTGAGCAATGAAATTCTCACTTTGCCATCCACAGTGAATGCCAAGAGACAACCAGACAAAATAAATAAATAAAT
>NW_013952624.1:286005-313767 GCF_001266775.1 Austrofundulus limnaeus
CATTAGCACCTCTAGTAATATATTTACTGAGAAAAATGGTGACGTGTTCAATACTTATTTTACCCGCTGTAAATGTGTTTTAAAGTCATTGTGTAATGTTTAGGCCCTAACTAAGTACTCGGTATCAGTACCCAAACAGAAACACTTATACTTGGTTTGAGAAAAACTGGTATGGGGACCCCCCTAGCATTAATAATTGTATTTTGACACATTTCCAAAACTGAATAGTGCTATCTGTATTTCACAGTCCTGTGTTGTTTCTGTGCAGCCACTTTCCATCATCTGATTACAACTCACACCCATGAGCAAACACACAGCAGCCCATAACTGTCTGTGGTGTTTTACAAAGTTTATTCATCCACCATTCTTATTTTTCTAAGGTGAAGTGAAAACCTGATGTTGCTACTGCTCCACAGTTCGATTCCTTTCACCGAGGGCGTCACGTAACCAAGTCATTATGTCACTGTGCAAACTGATACTGCCTACTGGAAGCATTCTTGCTTGTTTGCAGAGTCAATAAACACCATCATCAGAGTTTTGAACCTCATCCAACTGGCAGGCTGTCATAAACAAAACTTTCCGGGAAGGGGCGGCAATAAACATGACCCAAAACGGAAAAAAAAGGGAGATAAAATCAGAGAGGGGAGCTTAATGATGCACAAACAACAGACAGACAGTGGAAATAATGAAAAGCTCACAGAAGGTGAATGAAGAGTCGAAATGTGTGAGGGGGAAAAAAAGTGTAAATGTGCAAATTGGTCCAACTGGTCAGTTAAACTTTTACAGCCTTCTGTTTTATTGCTGTAATGACAGGGAAGATAAGGGGAAGAGGAAAGATCCAGCTTGTTGATTTTTATTATTTATTACAAAAGACATGTCAAATTAAAAGAAAAAATACCTGGGATGAGCGATACTCGATCCTGGTCCTCGAGACCCACCATCCTGCATGTGTTTGTCATTTTCCTGTTCTTCAGCAAGTCTTTAATTTCTGCAGAAGCCTGTAAATCACTCATTTTATCAAATCAAGTGTGTTGAAGCAGAAAAACATCTAAAATACGCCAGAATGTGTTCCTCAAGGACCAGGACTGGGGACCACTTAGTTTGTCTAACCTAAAAATTACGTTAACTAAAAAGTACATTTGTTTGTTTTGTTGCACTGAATCATGAATTTACAATTTACAACTAATTTTAAATCTATTTTTATATTAAATTATTATTATTTTATTTAAATGTCAGGCCAGATGGAAGGCACTCACAGGCTGCATGTGACCTGCAGGCCACAAGTTGAACAGACCTGCTGTAAGACATATCTTTTAAACAAAACAAGGACACCGAGGTATTTTCCTATTTTATTTAACTTTATACTATTCCTGTTGGAAGTGCTACGTCTAGCTGCTATTGTTTCTGTAATAATAATAATCCCAGAATTTCAAATTAAAAGCTGGGTTTAAAAACCCTGAATCACCTTTAATCTAAACTTTATTTCTCTACTAAAATTCTTTTTTTATTACAGTTTTTGTTTAATATTGTGACGTTTCTGCAGATTTTGAGATGGAGGTTTAAAAAAAAGAGCAAAGCTTTTTAATCTAAAGGAGCAAGTAAGAGAATCCTTTCTGAACTGGTTTCTTCAGACACAATTACAGCAGACAAAAACCAGTGCGTATCAGGTCATCTTTTCATTATACAAAGACTTCATGATGAAAAAACAAGTAGTAGTACTACACAGGAACCATTTACACCTTTTGACTCGTATCCAACAGCAGTAAAGGCTGTGTTGATATAAATTTACAGCATTAACACACCTGACTGATTTAATTGAATAACCTTTGTTTAACAAAGCAAATCCCATTGAGGTCACAGATCTGTTGTGTAAGGGAGGCTGAAAATCTAGGTCATACATTCTTACTGCTTAACTTTGCAACTTTTAATTCTATTTAAGCTTCAAAATGTATTTTACTTTGATTTTGGACACAGCTTGGGACTTCTTGTGAATACATAGAATATTTTTTAAACTCACTTTTTATCTCAGCAAAGCAATAAAAAAAACTGTTTTGTTTTTAGGGACGGTTTGCGCTGCAGACCTCATCTGTCTTGCATTTAGACGGCAGTCACCACTGTTCAAACACCCAGTTCTCATCTCAGTGCTTTATCCTCCCCCGACACAGACCTGACAGGACACAGACAATGGGCAGGAGGACCCCTGGGGAGACGTGTCTCGGCCCTCGGGCTGCATTTAACTTTTATTACTCGTGCAGCGGGACTGGCTGCTCCCAGGCCTTTTATTTGGTGGTGCGCTGTGTGTGCGTGTGTGTGTGTGCGTGTGTGTGTGTGTCTGTGTAAACGAGGGGCAGCGGCTGCAAAGTGAAGCCCAGCGTGGCTCAGTCAGAGTGGAGCCAGGTGACTGAAGAACTTTGGCCAAAGTGGCACCTTTGCAGTAAAAAGTCTCGACTCTGATTGAATTCTGCCTTTTGTTTGGAGGGAATTGCCTTTTTGTGGGGTTTAACCTTTGGATTTTAACTTGAACAAAGCTGCTGAATATGGGACACTAAATGTAAAATAAAACGTTGAAAAGTGTCGTTAACGCATTCTCATGCTTTAGCTCATTTTGTGAGGGTAAAATACCTAGTTGAAAATGTCCACAAACATTTTGTTGTTATTTAGCTCAGTGTTTCCCAAAGTTGGGGTCAGGACCCAAAGTGGGGTCCCGAAACATCAAGGTGGGGTCCTGAAAATATTTTCTGAATTAATTACATTTTTGCCTTATTTGTTACAAATGAGTTAGTTTATTTAAAATGGATAAATGTAGTATAAAAATATTGTTACTATGCCCATGTTTTGTTGACCTGATACAAATGTTTATCATCCAAAAATAGTTGGGGGCACAGGTCTCTGCTGCTGTTATTTTGTGGGTGAAAAGCTGAAAAGTTTGGGAACCACTGCACTTTGGTTCCCAAAGTTGGGCTTGGGACCAAATTATGGGTCAGGAAGCACCTTGAATAATCTCCAGAAATCAATTTAAAGGGTAATAAAATAATTGCTGATGTAATATTTTCCGTATAACTATTACAAAAACACAAAAAAAGTATAAATAAGTATTTATATTTGTGTACAAGCTGTTTAGATTGTCAAAATCCTGTGTTTTTAGTGTTATTAACAAAGTTTGTGTACTCAGAGCAGTAATATTTGGGTCACAAGTTTTTGCCATGGATATTTTGTGGGTCAGAAGACAAAAAGTTTGGGAACCACTGATTTAGCTCACTGTTCTTACATTTTACACATTTTTTTACTAAATTTTATATTTAAATGTTAAATGTCAAAATGTTAAATCCTGAATCTAAATGTGTAAATTATGGCAAAAGTTAAAGGAAATGCTGTGGCTAAATGTTAAAGTTCACATTAAATTATTTCAGAATGCAATGCAGCCTTTGCTGTTGGTGTGTTTCTTTTGTTGTGATGTCATCATTCTGAGACAAAAACAAACGCTAACACTGCTAATGCTTTCCTAGGACATCAAACATACGGTTACTGCCGTCGGAGCTGCAAACTGCTGGCCCACGATTACCATCCATATTTTCAACGAACACAGTTTGAATCTAAAATTTAAATGCCATCTTTAAGCAGCATTTGCTGATGCCGCTAACGACGCTAAAGACATCAAACTTGCAGTTGCAACAGCTGCAAACTGATTTGAGTTTAACAGAAATCTAATATTTTATATATTGCATTGCATGCAGAGAAACTAAAAGTGCAGGGGAAAGTCTGTGAGGCAGGACACACAGTTGTGGTGAACAAAGAGTTAAAACAGAAACGAGAAAAAAAAAAGCTTCTCTTCCTGCAGGATTCGAGGCGTGAACCTGGAGATAGGCACTGAGCTATCAGGAGGGTGTCTCCCTGGAAGACTGGCCCAGAGGACAGAGAGGTCTTTGTCCGGGCTGTGCTCCAGAAAACTGCTGAGCCAAGCAGAACCACCTCCACACCTCTGTTTTTTTCTTGTTTTTTTCTTTTTCTTTTCCCCCAAACGATGAACATACACTGTTCATACCAGCAGATCCAGACTTTCTCTGCAGCTGGTGGGAGGTTTTGTGTGTGTGTGTGTGTGTGGGGGGGGGGGGGGGGGGGGGGCGTTCCCTTCTTAAAGCAGAAAAAAAAAACCCCGAATATTTTACCTGTTTTGGGTATCTCTGACTGAACACAGCTTGACGTTTGGAGAAAAAGAGTTTATTACTGACTGGACTGATGAGCTAAAACAGGGTTCCCCAAACTTTTTCCTGTAAGGTCCACATAACCTTTCACTTCTCTGGTGGGGGGCCGGAGTCAGTTCGTAACAGAAAAACTGTGACTATTGCAGGAGTGCCTAAATGTAAAAAATGTATTGTTTTCCAGAAAGCACAATCAAATAASCCTCTCTGGGTTCTTCACAGTATGTATTCTGCTGAGCTAACAGTCCACCTTTTAGCTTTGAGAGTTTGTTTGCTCACATTTGGCCTTGAAGCTATCTTACTTGTCTTTGTGACGGGATTCATAGTGTCGCCGCAGATTGTATTCTTTGAATACCGCCACCGCCTCTTGACAGATAAAAAAATAATCGTTTGTCCACTGCAGTTTAAATGTCCTGCATTCTGAATCAATTTTTCTCTACCTAATCTTTTCACCATTAGTCCGTTCTCTCTTTGAGAGGGGCAGGTTTAGGATTTTTTTCTGGGGGTTGCCAGATAGGGGCACAGACCGCTGAAGGGTGGAACAGAATGTCACGTTATGCATATGAAATAGTTACTAACTAATAATAGTTAATAATAAAAATAGTTCATAACCAAGGAACATTTTATTGCAAAAGTCCAACTTTATAAGCAAATATAAATACACATACAGTATATAAAAAAGCTAAATGCTCTCTGGTATTGTTCTGGGGACCGGACCAAATGGGGAGGCGGGCCGGATCCGGCCCGCGGGCCGTAGTTTGGGGACCACTGAGCTAAAGGCTAGTCAGAGAGAACTGCTTTCATCAGAAAAAAACAGTTCTAAATATCAACTAGAGGCAAATGATCAATTGATGCAAACACTATTTTAGAAACTCTTACATCACAGGCAGATTTGCATTTTATCATTATTTACATGTAGGTTTGTTGTTTTGCTCATGCAGACTGAAGTGCTGCTGACATGAATATCATCAGATTTCTGATAGAATAATCAAAACAAAGTCTACTGAGTGCGGAACAACTGCTGACATTTAAAAGAGCTAAAAACTTTTGCTGAAAAGGCTTAACAGAGCTAAAATTAGATAAACAGAAGCAAACACAAAACAATGGCAAAGCAGCGGCTAAAAGCTAAAAAATGTATAATCATGGCTAAATGCTAAAATAAACACAGCTATACACAGGAAAGCGGTATGCAAAAAGCAGCAAGATGGTAGCCAAAAATTTAAAGTAGCTAAAAGTTAAATGTAGCAGAACAATAGCTAAAAAGTAAAAGTAGCTAAAAGTTTAATGGTAGGAAAACAGAAGCTAAAAAGTAGAAGTAGTTAAAAGCTAGCTAAAAGCAAGAAAATGCTCAATCTTAGCTAATAGCTAAAAGGAACAGAATAGCTAAAAGAAGCAAAAATGTAGCCAAGTGTTAAAACTAGCAGAGCTGTAGCTAAAAACTGAAAGAAACAAAACTGTGGCCGAGACAAAATACAACTGAACATTATCTAAAATAGCAGCATAAGTTGGAGAAAATTTAGAGCAAGAATCAAATTCTTTTATTTAAGAATATTTTTGAAGGAGTTGATTATAACAAAGTGTGCTGAAGTAGGCTGTTTGAAATCAGTGTGACACTGATTCAGTATTCAATGATTGGTTCTTTTCGAGGCTTATAAAACCATCATTACGTAATCCCATGTCAGATTAAAGGGAAAACAAAGTCACACTTTGATGAGATTTGATTTGTTATAGTAAATTATGGTAAATAAAAAAATACCTACATCTTTCTATTACATTATTCAGACTCAAAACTGTAATTCAAACTAACAGGTATGTCTTCTGAAAACCACAACCAAGGTGGCATTAATATTTAAATATAATTATCCCAAAATTAACTATTAACTGTTTGTTTTTAAGTGTTTTTTCCCCCACTTTAACTATGAGAGGACTGTTGTGTGTCTGATTCTTATTTAACTTAACCTATTCTTTACAAGACAACCATGTGCTGCTTGTGTGACTAATAAAAACAGAGAAAATGCCCCCGAGGTGACAGCTGGGCCTGCTTGTGTAACAGTATCATTTCAGTTTAGATCAGCACAGAGACACTGCGGCGTGTTTAGGACTTTATGAGGTTCTGTGAAAACACAAACTCTCAGTTTTCCTGAGGCTAGACGTGTGTTGGTGTCTGCCCCCTCCCCAGCCCCTCACACACATTCATATAAACTCCTGCCTTGCTGGTCCTGTCTACACAAAACAGCTGCCTGTGGGGAAATAGCTCCAGAAACTTAGTGACAGAAAAGTGAATCACTGTTTGTGTACTCCAACACTTTCCCCTCGGGAAAAAGAAGGCACCAAAAAAATAAAAAAGAACACAGCTAATGTCAATAGGTAGGTTTTTTTTGTGAAAATAAAGCAGGTAAAATAAGTATTGAACACGTCAACATTTTTCTCAGTAAATATATTACTAGAGGTGCTAATGACAAGAAATTTTCACCAGATGTTGGTAACAACCCAAGTGATCCATACATACAAAGAAATCAAGCCATAAATGTCCAGAAATGAAGTTATTTGTAATAATGTGGAATGGCACAGGGAAAAAGTATTGAACACATGAAGAAAGGGAGGTGTAAAAAGGCATGGAAAGCCAAGACACCAGCTGAACTCTCTCAGTAATTAGAAAGCAAGCCTGCCCCTTGTCAGTGCAAGTTAATATCAGCTGGTTCAGTCCCAAATGATGGCCAGGTATCACACAAGAACCATCTGATGATGGGTAAAAGTAAAGAGCTCTCTCAAGACCTTCACAACCTTATTGTTGCAAAGCATAATGATGGCATCGGTTACAGAAGAATGTCTAAACTTCTGACGGTTCCAGTGAGCACTGTTGGGGTCATAATTCAGAAGTGGAAAGAACATTATTTCACCATAAACCGACCACGACCAGGTGCTCCTCACAAGATTTCTGACAGAGGAGTGAAAAGAATTATCAGAAGAGTTGTCCAAGAGCCAAGGACCACTTGTGGAGAGCTTCAGAAAGACCTGGAATTAGCAGGTACGTTTGTTTCAAAGAAAACAATAAGTAATGCACTGAACCACCATGGCCTGTATGCACACTCACCACACAAGACTCCACTGCTGAAGAAACAGCATGTTGAAGCTCCTTTAAAGTTTGCTGCACAACATTTAAACAAGCCTGTGTAATACTGGGAGAATATAGTCTGGTCAGATGAGACCAACATTGAACTGTTTGGATGCCAGAATACACATCATGTTTGGAGGTCAAATGGCACTGCACATCAGTCCAAAAGCACCATACCAACAGTGAAGTTTGGAGGTGGGAACATCATGGCGTGGGGCTGTTTTTCAGCATATGGTACTGGCAAACTTCAAATAATTGAAGGAAGGATGAGTGGAAAAATGTACAGAGACATTGTTGATAAAAATCTGCTTCCATCTACCAGGATGATGAAGATGAAACGTGGCTGGACATTTCAGCAAGACAATGAGCCCAAACACAAAGCCAAGGAAACTCTCAGTTGGTTTCAGAGAAAGAAACTAAAGCTGCTGGAATGGCCCAGCCAATCACCTGACCTGAATCCAACAGAAAATCTATGGAAAGAACTAAAGATCAGAGTTCATAGAAGAGGTCCACGAAACCTTCAAGATTTGAAGACTGTTTGTGTGGAAGAATGGGCCAAAATCACACCTGAGCAATGCATGCCACTAGTTTCTCCATACAGGAGGCGTCTTGAAGCTGTCATTGACAACAAAGTCTTTTGTACAAAGTATTAGATAAATTTCAGTAAGTGTGTTCAATACTTTTTCCCTGTGCCATTCCACATTATTACAAATAACTTCATTTCTGGACATTTCTGGTTTGATTTCTTTGTATGTATGGATCACTTGGGTTGTTACCAACATCTGGTGAAAATTTCATGTCATTAGCACCTCTAGTAATATATTTACTGAGAAAAATGGTGACGTGTTCAATACTTATTTTACCTGCTGTACCATTTTAGGGACTTGTAGGGTTAACACACAAGAAAAGCTGCTGGAACAGTACAATCACCTCCTTTATGAAAGCTGACGAGATTTATTCTTTGTGTCTTCCTCATGCATTTACAAAATTTAAGGAAGTTTACAGTAGTTTACAAAATGTACATAAAGTTATGGATGGACCGGGCGCAGAGTTTGTGAAAACAACACACAACTGAAGCTGTAACATCACCACCCACTTCTATCCAAGCCTGTTCAGTTTATCTTTATGTTTCTATGGTCCACGTGCTGCTTACAAAGTTTACGTTATGTAAAAAAATAAAAATAATAAATCTCCAAAAAATAATACCACCCCAGTATGATGTCTCAATCGTCACTTTACTGAAACTAATTTATGAATATATTCATTCAGACTCGCATTCAGAAGTTTTAGCTCCTACATCTTTATTTTCTACATTTATCCATCGCTATTTCTATGTTTAGCTAAATAAGGTCAGACTTATATTGGACGTTTACACGATGCATGTTTTTTATTACAGAAAAGAGCTGTGAGACTAATCACTGGAAAACATTGTCGTTACCCATCAAATTCATTATTTTGTAAATTGAGAACATTGAAGTTCTTTGATTTGATTGATTATAATATTCTATATAAGGCCCACAAAAACACATTACCTTTAAACATCCAAGTACATTTTGTAAAGAGAAAGAGTTTTTATAAACTTAAAGGGACAGAGATATTTGTAAAACCCAAATTCAGAACTAGTTTAAAGGAACAGTGTGCTTTAATTCAAGGAATAAAACTATGGAATAACTCGGGGAGTGATGTAAAAAATGCAGGAGCATTGTGTACATTTAAGAAAATGATAAAAGTTGGAAATATGAAACAGTATAATGTGTATCTATATAAATTATTGTTCTAGAGGGATTAGATGTTCTTGTCTTTTGTTTTAATATTTTTTGTTATACGAACTTATTCTTGGTGAAAAAAGGAACAGATATAAGATTTTTTCTTCTCTCTGATGCCTTTCATTTTATTTGTAATTTTGATATATATATTCTCTCATTTTTCTTTTTATATTTTCTTTTTATTGTACATAAAATTACTTGTTTTGTTTTAATGAAATGAATAAAGAATTGAAAAATAAAAAACAAAAAAATACTACACATTTAGCAATTAAAATAATAGTATTTATGTTTTTTTGCCAATTTTAGGGAAAACCAAAGAAACAGTGGTTTTGGGTTAATTTGCCTTAATACTGAACTAATTGATCCAGCTGTGTATATAAACATGAAAACAGGTACAATTTTCCTGCAGATGTTTATAGTTTTTTTGCTATTCAACACACTTAGGTCCTCTAGAAAAGTAAATTTGACAAAATAAGAACCAACAAAAATGTTTTGCGATGACAAAACCTGCCAGGATTCAATCTGTTTCCCCTTTGAAGTTTTCTCATGTTTGATAAAGAAAGGAATCACACAAGTCAGTTACTCCATAAAGTTTTATTGAAAATTAAAACAGCAATGTACCCATTTAACAACATAAGAAATGAAGAGAAAACAGTAAGATTTGGTGAGCCAAGCTCTATGTACAGCATATTGCACTAGAAAAGGAACAAACATCCCTCCTTGTCCTCCCAATCCCTCCATCGTTTGAGCGTCCTGCGCCGTTTGAAATCCGCGCCGAAGAAAACAGAGCAGTCCCAAAGATAACACAGCCAATGCTTTATCGAAAACAGAAAAACAAACTTGCTACATCTGGACTGGGTCTCACTTCATAGGACACATGAATGTGAAATCCTTGAGACCACTCTGAACGTAAAAAAAAGGGGGAAAAAAAGAAAGAAAGACAAACACAACTCTGTGTGTGCTGAACACAGGATCATTTCATGTCAGAAAGGAGATATTGTGGTTTTCACTCCATCAAGTTACATTCAAACCCTCAGGATACAGATCGTTTTTTTTCTTCTTCAGGAATGTTGGACATGCATTTTTAATGTTTTTACTCCATTTACATATATCAAAAGCCCTTAAACTGAGTGACACAGCCAACTTGGTAATATCCAACATCAAGAATGCCGTTAACGTTTGAAAAAAGCAGTAGTAGAAAAGCAGAAGTTGCACTTTTTTCGTCGTCTTCGTACAAAAAACCCAAAAACTGTATTGTATTTAAAACTTTGTAAAATTTCATATATAACGACAGCAACAGGTGTGTCAAATTGATTAGGGGTGCGAATCTCAGTGTCTGGCGATTCGATTCGATTTTTAAGGTCACGATTCGATTCTGAAACGATCTTCTCAGTCTAATAAAGTTTTTTGTGCAATTTGAAAATAAAAAAGCAATGTAACCAAATAAACATTTATTCAAAACAATTTTTGTGTAAAATCTTTTAACGTCTTTTTCTGTATAAACTAAAATAAGATTCTGAATTGGATTGTTATAGCTTATTAATCTTTAACTGAAAACAAAATATAGACTAAGTCCAAAATGTTTTGTAAATCTTTAAAGCTAAAATAGGAAAAAGTATGTCCGTTTTTTCAACCATGTTGCATTCCCTATTGGGGCGTTAGTCAGAGCTTCTTTCACTTTATTCTTCGTTTCGTGATAGAGCTGTGGGACTACTTTTTCGCTAAAAAGTGATGGTATAACGCACCTTGGGTCCAGCGTATTGACCATGAACCTAAACCCCTCGCCGTCGACTGAACTATATGGATGTAAATCCTTGGTGATATAGCAGGCGATGGAGTGGGAAATCGTCACAGATCTTGGAGAATTAGCTGGAAGTTTGTTGCATTGCTCCAGAGTACGTTGGTCGGCTGCTTTTGGACGCTTTTGGACGTCTTTTATCTTGGGGTGATGTCGCGCCAAATGCGTATGGGCATTTGTCTTTTTTCCAAAGTATTTCAATTTCATTTTGCACTGCCTGCAGATGATTGTGCTCATGTCGAGCTCTTTTTTCCCCAGGGCATTGTAGAAACCAAAGTGTGTCCAAACACTGGCTGTTAGCGACGACGGAGCGGGTTGAATCAAGCACTCCTCCTGCTTCATGCTAACAAACTCCATTAAGCAAGGGAGCTGGCTAACTAGCTTAGCGCTGCTAGTAGAGACGCCGCCTCCTACAGTGGCCATAAGGATAATGTAATCTGCAGTACAGATTACGTTACCTTTCAGATTTGACAAACTTTAAACGCATTTTAAAATCGATTTGTGGGAGTTTAGAATCGATTCAGAATCGCCACAACTATGAATCTCGACCCTTTTAAGAATCGATTTTTTTTCAACACGCCTAAAATTCATGTCAAATTATTTAAAAAAAACAAAACTGCAAATCACAACACGTGACAGGAAAAGAGGCGCTCGATATTAAAGACACTGAAAGTTGAACACCAAACGTTTTCGCTCGAGTCCAAGGTCGCGACTGAGCGGCTGTCCAACCCGTCTCAAAGAGAGACGACTACTGGGCACCGTGGTGGCTCATTTCTCTCTCGCAAAGTTAAAACCCGCAGTCCTGCTAGGTTGTAGATAATGAAGCAGAAAAATAAAATAATAAAAAAAAAAAACAACAACAACAACCCGGGATGAGCCAGGTCCGATCCAGCATCTTACAGATCTTAAAAGCGATTGAATAATCTACAAAACGGAAGTTCAGCACAGGAGTAGAAAGTAAGAGATTGAAAGAGATACAGTAAACAGATTAAAAAAAAGATTTACAGTGCACGTTGCAAACAGTCGTTTCTGGTATTGAGAGGGTTCAGCACGGTGAAAGTGGCCGTTCGTGCTGAGAGATGTCAAAGGTTGAGCCTGTGCCTCGTGAGCTGATGTGAGAAATCAAACATTTTTATTATCATTTTTTACAAATATCACTATTTCTGCTCGACTGTTTGTTGATCTCACAGAGCCCGAGTGAAACAAGAAGCTGTGACCAGTGACTCTGGGGTGTAAATATGCCAAGTGTTGCTGTCGTTTGATGATGACGATTATGTTGAGGCAGGTTTTTTTTTCTTTAAATCACAAGGCACTCTTTGTAAGTTTGATTGTCCATCTTTGATTTATATATAAAAACTCGCACTGTTCTGTGCGAGCGCTAAAAGCACGAGGCACATGGCTTTAATCCAACCTCCCCACACTCAGGCTTTAAACTGAACGCACTCCGACAATGAGAAGAAAAGAACTGTACAAACTCAGATAGCATCTATACAGTAGCACTGGGCAATTGTACACAAAATAAATAAGAATAAATTATCTTTAAAAAAAAGCTTGTCTTCAGTAAGAGAAGGGAGTAGTTAAACATGACGATGGTGTCATATCGATCTGAATTGGCTCAGCGTTCAGTGTTTGCAGGAAACAAACGTTCAATTTAGCTACTTCTCTAGTAAAGTAAAAAATAAACCCGACAGCATCAATTTACATTTTCATACAAAAGTGTGTTTTTCTTTGAGTTTTACAGAGTGTTGGATTTATAATATGGCTGTTAACTACTCCCTGAAGAGAACATAAAAACAAAAACAAAAACAAAAGAAAAAACAATCAGTGTCTTTGAAAGTTCATGAGTTTATGAGATAAAAATCTACGTCTTATCTTAACGTCCTTAAGAGACTTTACATTGACAAGTAGTTGATGTGTTGGTGTGTGAAGTGTTGCACAAAGTTGTATAAAAGGTCTGTGTGTTCATTAAACTGTACAGAAGGAAAAGGTTAAAGGTACCAGTGGTGTTTTTTTATCCAGATTTCTCATGTGTGAGACAAAACGTGAAAGTATTACACAACATCTTTCCGGTAAAAAAACAAAAACAAAAACGAGAGGTCTGTAAAAAAGAGATTTCATTGAGAATGTGAGGCTGATTGTAAATACACCTGATCCCCGATGTGTGTTAGTCCTTCCACTTCGACAGCGATTCGGAAACGTTGATGAATGTCATCTCTTTCGCAGGCAGCAAATTTGCGATTGTCGATCCATCTAGATACACAACTCCTGATTCTTTTATTTTTTTTAGGGAAAAATGACACATTTACCCAGAGCTGTTTTTTTTTTCTTCTTTTAGATGATTGTTTCTAGTTCCCTGATTGTAATCCCACAAAAGGGAGATTTCTTCTTCTGTGCTTGTGCTTGTTTGGTTTCAGAAGATAAAAAATAATAAAAAGACGGCGCGCGAGGCACTCCCCGCCATGACAAACTGAGACTGGGGTCTTGCGTCGGATCTTAAAACCGTCTTTTTTTTCGGCACGCGTATTTTCAAGTATACATGCTTAAAAAATGACAGTGTGTGAATCTACACAGTGGGTCGACGCCCGACAGCGTGGAGACGTCGGGAACGAAACACAGGCTGATTTTGAGCCCCCTTGTCTACCTCAAACAGCCATTTTCAGTGTGGAACGGTGAAGGGTTGAAAAGGACAGGGCTTCATGTTTGCGTACGTCTTTTTGGAGAATAAACCAGAAATTTGCCGTGAGCCTTTCAAGGTTTCACATCAGTAACTTCAGCACAGAAATGTCCACAGTCTGTCTCCTAAAGGGGCCTAGCTTTAAGTTTTTTTTTTCTCTCCCTCTCTTCGGATCATACAAAACAGCGCATGAAGTGGCAGGAGAGAGGGAGTAAGGCATTCCCCGGACTGATGGAGGTCCTTTAGGACTTGACACACCAAATAAAAAGAGTAGTTTGCTGTACGAAATAGGTCATCTTACAAATATTTTGAAAATATCTCTTCAAACTAAATGGCTTCTTCTAGGAGAGGGGGAAAAAAAACAACAAAAAAAGTGACGAGTCTCCGTCCAGCGGTGACCAGTGTCCTCTCCATCTTCATAACTCATTAGAGAAAGGAAAACAAATCCAAACCCGTGTTCCATCATACAGTGCCATCTCTTAAAAGTCCGATCCCTTGGTTTCCATTTGTGAGAACAAAGAAAAAGAGTCGGGGCAAAGGCCAGCAGGAAGTCCCTTCACCTCTGCTCTCCTCTCAGGCGGGGGATGAAAGCCTCTCTTGGAAACAAAAAGCCAAAAAGGACCATCGTAAGGCGCATCCACGCAGGCAGGTTTTGCCTCCGGTGCCTCCTCATGAACTGCAAGAGAGCAGAGACAAAAAAACGTTTAAATCATCAGCATCGATATTCAGTCTCTGGCTGTAAAATTACGATCATTAAATGTGACGGCGACGTCACTGTACGAGCTGTAATTTCAGGAGCCTCGTGAACTGTGGTAAACCCTGCGAGTTGAAACCAAACGACCACACGGGCTGGATGTTTCCACAACATGAGCGAGCGTCTAGAAAACACGTCTGTCACACGCACGTATGAGCGCACCGGTTTTCCTCTGTGACTTTCGGTTGTAAAAAAATAAAGCAAAAGGAGCCTGTTTGTGTGAGTCAACCGTTTTATTGCTTACAATATGACTTTCTTTATCAGATGAAATCTTTTTTTTTTTTTTGGTGTGTGTGGTTTGGACCATTGAATCAAATGTGTGACAGCTGAATTATTATCAAAACACAGCTACAGTGAAACCACAGCCTGGATAAGGAGCTCCCCTCTCCCATCCCTGTCAGTCTTCATCCGGGCGATGAGCCCCCATCAACCGGACTGTTTTTTCCACTGCATCCAGGAATCTCGCGCCTGCCTTCAGCCCCCACTGCGGGCCTGAACCAGCCGCTCTCAACGTTGCATCTCATTGCGTAAGCTTGGTACCCATATTTTCGCCGCGCTCGCTTCATCAAGGCCTCTGCCAGGCTAGCAATCAGACCCCGCCACAGGCTATTTGCTGCAGAACTAGCAGACGGAACTGAACTGAAGCAGCACCGCTAAATGTAACCCTAATTGTCCCCCGACTGCCTTAATTCTACACTGCTGCGTTTATTTAAACAGTACCCTAGTGTTTCACGAGAAGCTCATCCTTCTGCACTCGTTTGTGTAGGCTGTGGAGAACACTATGCAGCTTCTTGGCCCTTTTTTTTCCTGTTATTACACGCTCAAAAACCAAGATAAGTGACAATGTGCAAGCTTGCCCCTTCACTCAGAATCAGGGTGGGCTCATTTGTCACAGAGGTAGTCTGAAATGGAACCAAACCACTAATAAACTCTGCTTAACAAAGACAAAAAAAAAAACCCCTCACATTAACTCACACTGGCAAATGGTACTTGGACAAGTCTAACAATAGCAGTAAAGACCAAACAGAGAAGCAACTAGTTAGAATAAAAAACAAACAAACTTGTGCTTATTCTCCCTACAAAAAGGCAGAAACCAGTCCTAGCCGAGGCGGCAGACAAACAAAACAAAAACCATCTCTTATCTCTGTTACAGAGTCACACACGCGAAACCAAAACACACACACGCAGTTACACACGTGCTGAGGCAGGCAGCGGGAACACTGAGGTATTGTGGGTAGCCGTTGTGTTGCTGGCTGTGTCTGTAAGCGCGTGAGTCAGACTCTATTTTTAGCCGAGCGTATAAACAGCCGGCGAAAGTCTACCCAGACACAGACGTCTGCGACAGTCGCATCGATCTCACCTGTCCGTCCTCGGGGGGGGTTTTTGCCACGTCACTCTTGAAAAACGCTACTTTTCTTATCGCTCTTGTTGTTTTTGACACTCATTATTACGCCTCTTTTTGCTCTTTGCCAGCTCACGACTCTATTAGCAACACATTTAAGTGCCATAAAAAAAACACACGCCTTGTTTTTGGAGCAGTTCCAGCAGCAGTTAAGAAACATTTCTTAACAAGAATGTGCAGCGGCACGCGACTGGCTCAGGAAGAACAATAACAGCTCAGTTAGCTGCTTATCATAAACTACTGTAACCCTATTGTGCAGCGCGTGGCTCAAACCTGCATCAAATTCATCCCAGCTCTCTTTCATCTGCTCTGTTTGGCATAAAAAAACCGTCTATTTTTACCTAAATGACACATGTGACAAAGTTTTTTTTTTTCAGTTTTACTTTTAAGTTATAAAGTTTAAGGTTGACGTCAGATAATCACTGTTTGCCACGATTTCATCACTTTAAAGAACAATAAAAAAAGAGAGATTCAGGTCTAAAAGTGATGTTTATCACTATAAATTTCCTTGTGTTGTTTCAACACTTTGCAGTTCTTATAAAGTGACAATGTTGTACTTTAATGTTAATTTATAAGGCTTTATTTCAGTTTGGCAAAGAGAATGGTTTTGTTAGTGCCCAGGCTATTTTTAGTAAATGTGGGTTGTTTTCTTTTAAGCTGCTAAAATGTTTGGTCCATTTCCTTTAAAGCCTAAACAACAAATTAAAAGGTGTTTTTATTAGTTGTGAAGCTGGGAGATATTTTTAAATCCTAAAACTAAGATCTAAAAAAAAGGGACATTTTTAAATGAAATACAGCTGTTATGTTTCACTGATGCTCAGAAACTTAAAACTCGAAACGACATTTCGGTAACAACGCTCTTTTTGCTCTTTTTTGCAATTTGCACTTGAAAGTGTGGACTAACTAAGGTTGGGTGTTTGGTTTCGGTCTGGATCTGCTCGACTGCTCGGGACTTACCAGTTCGACGTGATCCTGGTTGAACTTGTCGCCAATCTCTCGGAGTTTACGACCAATTTGCACCTCGACGCTCATCCCCGGCTGCTCCTCGGGCCTCGCCATCATCCTGTCGTTACCCTCCCCTCTGTCCTCGTCCTCCTCGCCCTCGAGCTGTCTCTCCATTCGGTCCTCCATGGGCCCAAACGGAGCAACAAAATGCATTCCTGCAACACCTAGAAGAAAAACACAGAGCTTCTTAAAATTTGAGCTGTCTGTGAAGTATCAAAGCGTTGCTAAAGGATCCCTGATTAGTTGTAACATTAGTCTTTATTTGATAAACATTTATTTTAACTGTAAAATAAAGACTGTAAAAATACTGTAGGATGTTTAGTTTTGTAAATTTTTAAAAATATATTTTAACACGGACGGAGCCATTTTATTTACACACAAAATATTCTGGGTAAATGATGACGTGGATAGGTCATCGGTGCGAGGCTGCTAGCGAGCTATATCCACACTAAAGGTTAATCTTGGACAATATCTGATGATCGACTCTTTTAAATGAAACCAGAGAGCGTTGACAGAGAGGAGAAGGTAGAAATGACTCAGTCTGTAACTGAAAATATGGATGGAGGAAAACAGAGCTGCTTCATGGAAGAAGAACCTCAGCTTAGCCTGTTAGCCTTTGCGTTAGCACCAAGGCTATATTGCCTTATATGTATTAGCTCGGCGCTAGAGCAACAAACAAGCTAAACTGAGGTCCTCCATCCATATTTTCAGTTGCAGCTGAGTCATTTTTGCGTTCCCCTCTCTGTCATGTGGATGGAGGACCTCAGTGACGAGAGGAGAATGTGTAGCGCTGAGCTAATACATATATATGGTGATAGCGTCTGCGCTAACGCTAAAGCTAACAAGCTAAGCTAACAGGCTAAGCTGAGATTCTTCTTCCAAGAAGCAGCTCTGTTGTCCTCCATCCATATTTTCAGTTCCAGGCTGAGTCATTTCTACCTTCTCCTCTCTGTCAACGCTCTCTGGTTTCATTTAAAAAGGCGATCATCAGATATTGTCCAAGATTAACCTTCAGGGTGGATATAGCTCGCTAGCAGCCTTGCACTGAGGACCTATCCATGTCATCATTTACCCAGAATGCTTTGCGTGTAAATAAAATGGCCCTGTCCGTGTAATTCATTTTTAAACTTTTAGTTTAAAAAATGATAAAAACTAAACATCCTACAGTATATTTTTACAGTCTTTATCATACAGTTAAAATATACAGTATGTTTTTTAAATAAAGTCTAATGTTACAAATAATCATGGATCCCTTTAAGGGGCTATTTTAAGTTCGGTGTAGCTTTACTTCAGTAAATTTGCATTTTGAAGTTGGACTATTAAAGGCAGACTATTTTGTTTACTATTCATAGGCTGAAATATATGATTAACCCCTGATTTTTAACGGTTTCAAAGACAAATGATAGCTGGACACCTTTCATCCACAGCACAAGAAGTGAACTTCAGGCTCTTACTTAGTGGTGTCACTGAGTTTACCTTGCTCTGCTATGCGCTTGTGGTGCCATGCCACTAAGAGGGAAAACAGTTTTTTGTTTTGTTAACATGTGTGCAGAATGCCACACTATTCTGCCTCACAAAGGACTGTGGACTTTGTTTAAGGAGGGATGGCACGAAGCCAAGTGAATGACATCCATTACTGGTTAGACCGCAACCAACGACAAGGTCACAACGGTCCGTGGTGTTTGTGTGTGGATGAGTTTAAACCCAGAACAACAGGTACTCCTCATCCACCAAGTCAACAGACAAAACAACTATCTGCTTCAACATTTGTTCAATTCAATTACAGTGATGTCACACTGATTTAATAAGACATGGGAATGTAGTATTAGATTAAAACCGATGGAGGCATATGTGCTGGTTTGCATCTTTAAGTGACTATAAAAGTTAACAGTTTTTCTTTTATGCTCAAGAACTTCTTTGGTTATGTGTAAAAAGAATAGTAATTGTAAGGTATTAAATTTAGTACTGGTGTATTTATGGAGCATTTTAATTTAATGTTACACAGAAAACAGGGCAGTAACAGGATGTGACAGCTGTGTGGAAAATTCATTCGCAGATCCAAGAAGAAGTCTTTTGGTCTTTTATCATATTAAAAATGAGATTACAGGTACTTGTTTTAACCAGCTGGACTAATAATAGGCGGCAGAGTTGTAAAGTAACTAAGTACAAAAACTTCTTTACTGTACTTTAGGGTTGGGCAATATTGGCAAAAAAATTAATCACGAATAATTGTGGTATTTAGCCGATAACGATTAATTTGACGATTAATCCCCTGGAGTCCCTGGATACCCTTATGTCCTAGTAGCATGACCAATTAAGTGGGAAAGATTTGCTCTTCATAAAAAATTGTTCCAAATTGTGTCAAATTTACAGACTTCAGGCTATACATCAAATTTTAAATTGTGTTGATAAATAAATTACAGAACTTTTTTTTTTAATGTTCATCATATTTGAAGTGGAGAGGAGCATCGAGCGGACTAATCGTATAAATCGTCAAGTGCCAAAAAATAATCGATTAGTGTTTTTATGACGATTAATTGCACACGATACGATTATGCCCAACCCTACTGTACTTAAGTAGAATTTTTGGGTATCTGTACTTTACTTGAGTAATTATTTTTCAACCTTCTACTTCTTACATTTTCACACAATTACTTGTACTTTCTACTCCTTACATTTTTAAAAAAGGCCAGAAGTATAAAGTCATTACTTTTATTTTTGCTTCTTTTCATTCCAGCTTGTTATTGAAAAAAATAAATACTATCCATATAATCGTGCCTCCTAGATAGTGAATTTAATTGTGGTTGAATGAGAAGTATAAATATATAAAACTCTGATACCGTATTATTTTGTACACAAACAAATCACGTCACACTCCAGCAGGGAATAATCATTAAAATAAAAGGACTGTACTTAAGAAGTGTTTGTATTTCATCAATTATATTATTGCATTTGGCCGGCCCCCTTGATATATGTATATA
Organism: Austrofundulus limnaeus; assembly: GCF_001266775.1. Classification (NCBI taxonomy): domain Eukaryota; kingdom Metazoa; phylum Chordata; class Actinopteri; order Cyprinodontiformes; family Rivulidae; genus Austrofundulus; species Austrofundulus limnaeus. Next base: position 305,700 of record NW_013952624.1, read on the forward strand.
AACTGAAACAGCTGAACTAGTGCATCCTAAATTTAACATAAATTAATTATTTTAATATGATATAGGTATTTTTGCATTTTTTTTGGGAGGTCATCTCTTAATAAATGTCCTTAAAGAAAATCTAACTACTCATTTTAAATCAAAACTTTTACTTTTGATACTTAAGTACAAAAAATATCAGATACTTTAATACTTTTACTCAAGTAATATTCCTAAAGGAGACTTTAACTTTTACCAAAGTAATTTTTTGGTAAGATGCTTGTACTTTTACTCAAGAATCTGTTTGTGGTACTTTATAGAACACTGAAATGATGAATGAGAGGAAACCTAACAGAAAGTGCGAATAGCTTAACAGATTCAGTTTCTAAAATCAGAAGCCCACGTCGCTTCAGGTTGCTCTCACCACTACTCACCGTTGAGAGGCCTGTGCGGCTGCTGGCGTAAGCTGCGGGGCAGCGCGCTGATGCTGTTGTCGAGGCCCTGCGGCGTGGCCACGGCCGACGTGACGGCGGCGAGGGCCTGGCTGGCCGCGATCTGCGTCGCTCGGTCTTCGTATTTGACGTCCCTGAGGGGCGTTTGCCAGAGCTGCGGGATGGGCCGTGACATGTCCTCCTCCTCATCATCCATCCGACGCCTCAGCGGTAAACCCCCTGGAAGAGAAGAGCGACACGGTGGGGAAACTTTAAAAGGAGTCCACAAACATTTGGGGGTGTGAATATAAAAAAGAAAGCGTGACTGGGCATATAATCTTTAGCTTGCAGGTCATTGGGAGTGAGATTTGTTTTAAGAACAAACAAAAAAAATCATCTTGTTATCAGTAAAAACTTTGCCCTCTGGCAGATTAAAGGATTTCCTTCTATCCACACTGGGTGGGAATACATCATTAGTCATTATAATGCTCAGTAAGAGGCTTATATTGTGTATTGCAAATGATGAAAACAAGCCATCGCAGGTAACAAAAATAAATCTGTACATTCATAGATTAAAACAACCAAGATGACCGACAAACGGAGCTAAACTACATTAAAACAAGTCTGCAACAGGATACAGTTACATGGAAACACCAAGTGTAAGGGTAAGTGTGTGTGTGTGTGTGGGGGGGGGGGGGGGGGGGGGGGTCACAGGACAGCCGTACCAGCTCTGCTGCTCTCTTCCGTCATATTTTAACAAGCTGCTCCTGATAACGTGCCAAATTGTAACCAAGAGCCAAAAGATCCACTGGAGAGCCATTCCACTTTCAACGTGACCCTAATCTGAAAAGTGTGCCGCACAGCGGTGTGCAGTCAAGAGATTAGGTTTCCTCTGCACAACATCGAGACGTATTGTTGTTCCTTCTCTCTCCACGTCGCAGCCAGCGGAAGGCCGTGGGTCAAATCCACAAACCTGCGTACGCAAAGCCTCGGGCAGCGTACGAGTGAGGCCGATAGTTTTGACTAGATTGCCGATGACTGCGTGCGGCAAGCGTTTCACGAGGGCAGATAACAAGTTTCACTCCCATCCTTAACTGCGCCCGTTCAAGCACAAACGTTTACTGTCTCTTCCCTGCTGGCTGTTTGCCCACAATCTGAACTGTTATATCATTCTGTCAGTGCCAGTAGTTCTTTTGCACATTTAAACGGAGACAAAACCGGCACAGCTGGCCAGTGCAATAAGTCAAAACTGGATACACTGGTATTTTGTTTGCAAAGTGAGGTGACCCCGGCCAACGTGTCTCTTTTGTGAAAGTTCTTATTTGCATGATGATGAAAAAATACGAAGACTTTGACAGCTCTATTATTTTGACTTGACTAACTAACTGCACGTTTTTCCACGTTGTGTCAACCTCTCCTGCAGGAAAGCAGCTAAGCAGTGGACGCAAGTCTGCAGCAAGTTTCAACAATGTCAAATGTGCGCTCGTGTTGCGTGTCAGTGACAATGCAAGCCCTGTCTTGAATTTCCACTGGCAGTCATCGGAGGACTGGCACTATTACCATGGTGTCAGACACATGAAAAACAAACAAACACACGAACAGGGGAGAGAGACAACACTGGGAAGAGGCACACAAACATACAAACACTGCCTGGGGCTAGAGGGAGACCTGGCAGCCTCCCACAGTGATGGTCAGAGGCTCAAAGTCCCAGCAGAAATGGCCCCCTCTGCTGGACCATCTGTCCACACAAAGCTGGCCTCAACCACCATGCTCTCCTGTAACTACAAATACACGTCCTGTGGATAGTAGTAGCAGGTGCATGCCACGGAAAACTAAGAAATCCTGTAGTGCTGGGGAAAATATAGCTTGCAATGATGTTTTTGCTGTTTTAGCAAAGTCAACAAAAGCTGAAAGGGGCAAAACAACAGCAAAAAGTGTGGCCATATAAACATAATAGTTTCCACTTGTTAATTATAAAAGTATCCGGAGGACCACGGTGTGCAGCTTTTCTGTTTCCCGACCAGCGGCTCCGATTTCCGGACACATCAGCGCGCGGAGGATCGCTTCACTGCCAACAGCATCCACAACAAACCGGCTTCTTCTAATGACAACAACAACAACAACAACGATAAAACATGTATGTTCCTGTTTCTAACAAGTAGCAACTTCATTACGAGGTCTAACAAGCTAATTCGGACATATTTTAGGATGTTATTCTACCTTTAATGTCTTTCCATCGCCGGGCAAGTCTTCCTAAAAAAATAAATACATATATCTCTTGACTGGAAAAGCGAATTACACCCAGAAGAGGTCAACCTGGGTATTCCTCCGCGGTTCACCTGTCCGTCTGTTCATTACTGTGTAATGACGAAAAGTTATATATATATAAAAAAGTCGTTACGTCAAATAAAAAAAACGAGCTTTAATACACGATAATGTGAGAAACTAGGCTAAATAAAAGCTAATAATAATTATAGTGCCTTCCTGTCGTGTGCCAGCCGCCTGTCACATCGCTGCCCGGGCATGCCCAGGCTGCCGGTTACGTTTTGTTGATAAACTCTGATGCACGCGACGGACTGCTCCGACAAGACAGCGCGCGCGCAAGACCAGACACCCTCAAATACAGGTGTTTAAAAGGGACGGCCGCTACACTCACCGCCAAATAAAGCGTTTTCCGTCGTAACCGGTGGTATCTTGACTTGTTTTTAGCTTGTTTTCTGATGAACCGGAGCGGTGCGGACAGCGTTCCTCTCAGCATCACATCCACTGTAGATATGCAGGCAGAGACGGGGGGTGGTGTGTTTCCCCCCCCACCCTCCTTCAGTCAAAACGACCCGCCCTGACGGACTGAATCCGCCTCTTGTCAGTGCTGTGAAAGGAACAGAGTCAGCCTGTTGTTATGCAAATGCAACCCCTTTGACCGGGCACTGACACATGAAGGCTGCATTTTTTTTTTCCATTTAAGTAATATTTTATAGAGCGTTTACCACATGTCACTACTGGGAGATGCATTTGACGAAGTGAAATGTTCTATAATTCTGTTTTTTCATTGTTTCTCGTGATTTTGTATGTTTGAATCAATCTATTATTTAAGTTAGGCCTTTTAAATGATAATACTGACTTAAAACAGCATTTTTGCTAGTTTTATTGGGCTGATGCTGTATTGTTTCGATGGAGTGTGGGGAAAAAAAATAACACTGTCTCTTTAAGAGAGCAGCCCTCGTTGACCTGGTGACACGCTCTGAACCAATCAAATGCTTTGTTGTCTTCCGCGTTCTGTTTCGTGTATCTTGACACGTGGAAGGGGAAAACACAACCCTACAAAAGACATGTGACTGCTTTCAGAACCTCAGCAGCTCAGCTGATTTGGAGCTGCCGCTTACACTGAGAGGCTGCGGCTTCACTGTGGATTTGATGATGTGTTGTGAACTGACATGGCAACAAGTAAATTCATATGTGATTATCAAACACATGGGGTGTCTAATGAAACTGGGAATGCACACATCTTTCTCTTTGCCCCATTCAGCTAGATGACGTGTGCATTTAAAAAAAATAAATTAAAGGGATCCCCGATTAGTTGTAACATTAGACTTTATATGATAAACAAATACTTTAACTGTAAAATAAAGACAATAAAAATACTGTAGGATGCTCAGTTTTTATAATTTTTAAACTAAAAGTTTAAAAATGTATTACATGGATGGGGCCATTTTATTTAAACGCAAAGCATTCTGGGTAAATGATGACATCAACTAGGTCATCGGTGCGAAGCTGCTAGCGAGCTATATCCACCCTGAAGGTTAATCTTGGACAATATCTGACGAGTGGCTCTTTTAAATGAAACCAGAGAGCGTTGACAGAGAGGAGAAGGTAGAAATGACTCAGCCTGTAACTGAAAATATAGATGGAGGACAACAGAGCTGCTTCATGGAAGAAGAACCTCAGCTTAGCCTGTTAGCTTTAGCGTTAGCCCCGACGCTATCACCATATATATGTATTAGCTCAGTACTACACATTCTCCTCTCATCACTGAAGTCCTCCATCCACATGACAGAGAGGGGAAAGCAAAAATGACTCAACCTGCAACTGACCTCAGTTTAGCTTGTTTGTCGTGTTAGCGCCAAGCTAATACACATAAGGAAATATAGCGTGAGGGCTAGCGTGAAGGCTAACAGGCTAAGCTGAGGTTCTTCTTCCATGAAGCAGCTCTGTTGTCCTCCATCTATATTTTCAGTTCCAGGCTGAGTCATTTCTACCTTCTCCTCTCTGTCAACGCTCTCTGGTTTCATTTAAAAGAGCCGATCATCAGATATTGTCCAAGATTAACCTTCAGGGTGGATTTAGCTCGCTAGCAGCCTCGCACCGATGACCTAGTTGATGTCATCATTTACCCAGAATGCTTTGTGTGTAAATAAAATGGCTCCCACCGTGTTAAAATATATTTTTAAAAATTTACAAAACTAAACATCCTACAGTATTTTTACAGTCTTTATTTTACAGTTAAAGTATATGTTTATCAAACAAAGTTTAATGTTGCAACTAATCGTGGATCCCTTTAATGAGTCTGTGTCTAGATTCAATATTGTGAGAATTCTGTCTACGAAGTTAATATTTTAAAGAGAGACTTGAAGGTGGAATTGTACAAGAAAACGCACGCTGGTTATGTGGATGAGTGGATGGAGAAAAGTTTCAGGAGTAATTTGTGACAAAACCTCAAAGATCAAAGGAAAGCTGTACAGGAGAGCAGTGACACCAGCTATATGATATAGTTTGGATACATAAACAAAATGATAGGAAACACCTGCAAGTGTCAGAGCTGAAGATGTTGAGGTTCTCCTTGGGAGTGACACGGATGAATAAGATTGGGAATGAGATCATCAGAGGTAACGCACAGGTTAAAGGACTGGGAGATAAAGTGCGAGAGACCAGAGTGAGATGGTTTGGACGTGTGGAGACGAGGGACAGAGGGTATAATGATAGAAGTGAGATGCAGCTGCCAGGAAAAAGACTAAGAGGAGATAAATGGATTCAGAATGGACATGTAGTCAGAGTGAGGACAGAGGACGCAAAGGACATGAAGGAGGATGAGTCACTGTGGTGACCCCTGATTAGGAAACAGTTGAAAGAAGAAGACTTGTCATGTGGCCAGCATGGCGGTGCATTATCTGCCACCAGGATCATGTCCCGGCCTGAGGCCTTATTGGGTGGGGTTAACGTGTCCTGTGGGTGCTCCAGTTTCTTCCCGTAGGCCAAAAACATGCATGTTAGGTTAACTGGTAATTCTAAATTGTCCCTACATGTGGGTGAGAGTGTGAATTGTTCTGTCTCATTTGTGTATGCGATCCTGTGATGGATTTGCATCCTGTTCAGGGTGTACAGCACCTCTCACACAGTTACTACTGGACATACTGTAGGACACCAGCTCCTTAGAAAGAAGAGGCCAGGATGGATGGATGGTAACATCTTTCTGCAAGTCCAATGTGGTTGCAAAGTATTTTGATATTTAACAATGTTATACAACATCACCTCTGTCTAGACACACAGTCCATAATGAATACTCAGCATAATTTAATAGAGAAAACCTTAAAATAAGGCCTATTCTCCTATATCCATCCATCCATCCATCCATTTTCTTCCGCCTATCCGGGGTCGGGTCGCGGGGGCAGCAGCTTCAGAAGGGAGGCTCAGACCTCCCTCTCCCCAGCCACTTCTTCCAGCTCCTCCGGGGGAACTCCAAGGCGTTCCCAGGCCAGCCGAGAGACATAGTCCCTCCAGCATGTCCTGGGTCTTCCTCGGGGCCTCCTCCCGGTGGGACGTGCCCGGAACACCTCACCAGGGAGGCGTCCAGAAGGCATCCTTACCAGATGCCCGAGCCACCTCAACTGGCTCCTCTCGACGTGGAGGAGCAGCGGCTCCACTCTGAGTCCCTCCCGGATGACCGAGCTTCTCACCCTATATCTCCTATATGTAAGACCTATTTCTGTTAAAGAAAAAACAATTTTAAACGAGTTGAGATTATATTAATGCTATGTTTAGATTTTTTTTATCATACACCATTCAACACTGTCCAAGTGCAGAATACTTTCTGGTTAATACCTTTAAATTTATTGTTTATTATACACATTACAAATAAATAACATCACCACTATATCAGGTGTTACTTTATATCCGATGCATTTATTTGTAAAGCAATGTTTAAAAAAATCTAAGCTTAAAGAGCTTGTTCTGCAGCCAAAACGCTGTTTTAATGTCAACATGAGAAGATCTTAAAGTCACGGGGAAAAACAGTTCAAATGTAAAATCCAGAAAGCTTCTGCTGACAGGCTCAATCAGCAGTAAATTTAAATGGAAAAGTCCCAGACTCTGACTTTACAAGCATGACCACTAATTTATTACAGCACCAGAAATTCAATTATGGTTCTGATTTGACACGTTGAGCTTATTTTCTGCTTATTAAACAGGACTGATTGCGGATGAAGTCACCGACTGAGTAACGAGCTTTGTATTTTTTTTAAAAAGATTTTTACAAGTGTAAGAACGGGATGTAGTGTAGCGAAATACATCTTAACGGGATTCAAACGTCCTTAAACGCACCCTTCACTGCCATCGCTGCAGAGCCCATTTTCAGTTCGGTCCCTGGGGGCGCTCATAGTGCCCCCCCACATCTGATGGATGCACTGTGACAGCGGCGTAAACAACAACCTTCAATGTTGACCCTCATTGCAGGCCGGGGGTACACCTCGCCTGGCATCACTCTGTGGAGGAAGAAAAGAAAAAAGTGCAGTGAAATCAAGCCGGATCTGTTAAAAAAAAAGGATGGGTGGAGATGGGGGGGTCATTGAGTGCAGCAGAACAGAAGAATGATCCATGGTGTGAGTCAGGTTGTCCTCAGGAGACATTTTCTGTGTGAAAGCAGATGCTGTTACCTTTAAGTGCTGGTCAGCCATGGGCAGGATGTTGTGTTTTCACACTGTCCCACTCCTTTGTTGTGTCAACTGTGATTCTCTCAAGTTTTCACAAAATTCCCATGCACAGTTTGCTGGCAGTCAACACACACACACACGCACACACAAACACACTCTCCTGTTTAGCCTGGTTTGAGCTGCTGCTCGACGGCTCCCAACCCCCCGTCAACCGCAGCCCCTTTGCCATCAACTCCACAGTGAAAGGGACCCCACCCAGATCTGGAAAGAAGCAATCAGATGGAGGGGTTGTTTTTGCAACTTGTCTCTGAATCACAAGCGATATTTGTTAGGAATGTTGGAAACAGTGTAGTTACCACAGATTTGCAATGCATTCTGGGAAAATATTAGGTTACTGTAAATTAAAATACAGTAATGCTGACTGACCGCAACAAACAGTCTTTCGTCTTGAAAGGACAGATTCTTGATGGTTACAGGGAAATATTTGATTTTATGTCTTGTTTTTTTATTTTTAGTGTACAAATTAATTAATAACAATAAAATAAATCATGTTCTTTTATTTTTATTTATTTATTTACTTTTTTTTGGGGTGGGGGGGTATTTTTCACAAGAGCTTCACTGAGTGAGAACTAATGTTGAGAGCTCAGCAGACAGTTAGGTTTCACTTTCACCCGAGAGCCTGCAGGAGCAGGAGTCATTGGCGTGGTGAGCGCATGCGTGTGTGTGTGTGTGTGT